>NC_090269.1:11055000-11355000 GCF_040414725.1 Anabrus simplex
GTCTCATCATCAACAGTGGCTGCTTCTCCTCGCACACATTTGTAAACTATGTCATATCTGTTTTTAAAACACTCAACCCATTCGTTGGAAACGGAAAAGTTTGTTAGTCCCATTTGGTTGGCAAGGTGAGTTGTTTTCTTGTAAAATATTTTTCCATCTATTGGGATATTTGCAGCATATGCTTTCAAAAGCATTCCCTGGAAACTTCACTTCGCCCACTCGTTTTCTTTTTCTATTTCTGTTTTCCTTATATGCACTTTCAAATTTGTCAAGGTTGTTCACAATAGTGTTCAGAGGCAAAGGTGCAAGTTTTTTAACATTTGTGCCAACTCTGCACACTTTAGGTGCAGATGACTACCTACATCCGTGAAGGATTTTAATTTTTTCTTCATTGATAAACAGTTTCACTTTTCTTCCTTATCCATAACTAGGCTGTTGCAAGACGGAGATTCAAAAGTTTACCTGCATTTAATTTCATATTATAGATAATATATCAGAAGGCGAGTGCTGCGCTCACCCCTTGACCAACGAAAGGTTAATGATATTTATAGATTATTATATAGGTATCTGGAGAGTGCTTCTTGTAATATAATCTCCAGTCTGTGTGCACCAATCGTCACCCTGGATTCTGTTATATTGCTATACCAAGGCTCTTACAAATCCTAAAACACTAGATTATATTTGTTGAAATCCTCTATTGTTAGAATACAAACTAACTTACTTTCCCTCCTTTTTGAATGTGTGTTTGTTTGGACGGTTTTCCAACACCGACTTCTCTTCAGTACTGCTCCAATTTTTGCAGGATAGAGACTCGCTCTCTATGACCCGTAGCACACGTCAAAGCTGTACAAGCTGAGCAAGATGCTGAGACTATCAGTAAGAGATATATATAGGAGCGAGCGCCCAGCTCTTTAGTAAATCAAGTTGGATTGTGCAGATTTGCAGTGCCTTTTCATCTTAAGAAACCTAGGAATCGTCCCTGCATTGGAGACAATACTTCAGTGAAGAAAGCAGAAGTGTCTTCTTGCATTGTTTCATGAAGCAGCTAAGAAAACCGGAAATTTCCTCCCCGTAGAGACTACTAATATACAAGCTTAGGCTTTCCTGTCCAGCATTCTGATAATTATGCAGTCAGTTTCTTTGTTCACATACAGGATAATGCCAGCAGCCAACAGCTTTTCTGCCTGCTCTCTGACTGTGTGGCATCTTGGATAGAATCCCTGTTATGCTATTGGACGAATGTAATTTGCAAGTGGAAAGTTTAATATCACTAATGTCTGATTTTGCTGGGGGATCACTTGATTGCCATACATAACTTGCAAATAGTGCGCCTCTCTCAATTTGTTTTACTGTTTTATGTCATTGAATCTCACCACTAGCACTTCACCAAAAATTTAAGAGTTAAAAGTAAATTTTCAGCATTGCATGTTTATATTGTCAAGGTAACCAAGGTATACCAGCTTCAATATAACATTTTAATGCAGTATACTAAGGAGTAACATCTTAAGGATCATAATAGTATTTAAATAATATATTATTCATGTCCACCTTTTTAATACAAAGTTTAAATTACATATACGTTCTGGGACTACTTTCGACCTAATAGTAGGTCTTCATCAGCCTAAAGCAAATCAAACAGAAATGTATCGAAGAAATTAAACAATGTAAAGACACAGAGGTCTTAAAAATGTACATACCATGTAAGATATTAAAATAACAATTCAAGAGATGCGCTGCACTCTATGATAGAGATTTATAAAATCCAGTGCACCGTACAACATTAAAAAAGTTGTTTAAGAAAGAGATCCTTAAATTGCTGGTGAAGGATATCAGTATAGGCTGGCTCTTTAAAGATGCTGCTTTCCATTCAAAGATCAACTGAGCCGGTCACGCTGTCTTCTCAAGATGTTCATAAATTCAGTACACATTGATGCGAAGCAAAATGTTAGAAAGTCGCTTCTGTTTTTAGAATCTTGAAGGATGATGATTGTTACATGCGGAGGCTTAATACATAATAGTAAATAAAGGTGGTTGGATTTCACAGTTCAATGCAGACCGTACAGTTGACATTGAATAAACGACAGCTAAGATAGAAAGAGTTAAGTTAGGTGGGAAAATATACATAAATGAAATATGCCATGTGGGAATTACTTTGCATTGTAACAAGCTGAGCGGAGCTGGAAATGAAGCGTGAATGAGGAGTGGAGTGGGGTGAGGATCAGACGAAGTATTGTGAAGGAGGTGCAGGGAGTAAGCCCCCCCTCTTTCCACTTTCCTTCCTTCCTCTTTCCCCTCTTTCTCCCCGCACCTCCTTCACAATACTTATTTTGATCCTCACCCACTCTACTCCTCATTCACGCTTCATTTCCAGCTCCGCTCAGCTTGTTACAATGCAAAGTAATTCCCATATGGCATATTTCATTTATGTATATTCTTCCCCCTAACTTAACTCTTTTTATCTTAGCTGTCATTTATTCAATGTCAACTGCACAGTCCGCATTGAACTGCGAAATCCAACCACCTTTATTTACTAGTATGTATTAAGCCTCCACGTGCAACAGTCATTATCCTTCAAGATTCTAAAAACAGAAGAGACTTTTTAACACCATGCTTCGCATCTTGACCAGCAATTTAAGGATCTCTTTCTTAAACAACTTTTTTAATGTTGTACGGTGCTCTGGATTTTTTATGAATCTCTATCATAGAGCTATTCTTATCTTAATATCTTACATAGTATGTACATTTTTAAGACCTTTGTGTCTTTACATTGTTTAATTTCTTCGATACATTTGTGTTTCATTGGCTTTAGGCTGATGACGTACTGTCAGGTCGAAACTAGTCCCTGAACGTATATGTAATTTAAACATTGTACAATTTGTATTGGAAAGGTGGAGCTGAATAATATACAGTTGAACCTGACTTATACGTATATCAAGGGGAAAAGAAAAAACTACTTGTAACTCAGAATTACTTAGAAATCACACTTACGCAATACGTCACAAATTTACTGAAAAACCAATGGAATAGACCTACATGTGTAAATCCTTGCAAATAATAAATACGTTAAGACAGAACATATTATTTTGAACTTGGCCCAGCTTTAAAGAAATCAGATAGTTTGGCTTGTTTCACTTTTCTTGCATTAAGAGTATAAACCTCCTTTAGCAAACTTTGTAATGAATTCAAAGCATTTTCACTACAACTTTTCGCACTGATGTAACGCCTACACACTTCGATTGCACTTAACACTTCACTCAGTTCAGGTGTGGAGATTCAAGTCGTTATCTCCATTGTCACTCACTTGTAGCTGGTCGATCCGCGTTGTTGGCATACATCAGCAATATTCTCTTCATCCGGTAGTTCTCCACATACAGCCAGTTTGTCATCGAAATGCACAAAAGTATCGAATTCTACACTCTCCGGTAGCGTTAGCTCATTGCCAGGCAAAACTTCATCCCCATAATCATCATTAGAGGCAGCCTCTTCTAGTAAGACACCAGCTTTGCGGAAACAGTTGCTGATCATGGAGGATGACACCTGCTTCCAGGCAGCCGAATTAAAGTCGATGGCTTGTCGCAAATTAATGGAGAGTTCATTTCCTGCATCACTCAGTGTTATTAAATGTTGAACCGGCATTTTTCTATAATGCACTTTGAAATTTGCAGTGATGCCCAAATCAAGCGGTTGTAGAACACTGGTACAGTTAGGAGGGAAAAATTCCATTCGGACATTCCCCAGAACGATTTGAGGTGAATGTGCTGCGCAACGATCCATAAGAAGAAGGATCTTTTCTGTTTCTTTTTCATTTTAATATCCAGTTGTTTCAACTACTGTTCCATTGGATTCATATTCCTTAGGTTTTGTTTTCGCACCCTTAAAACACCTCGGATACTTCGATTTTCCTATCACAATTGGAGGAAATTTGTCAGATCCATCTCCATTGGTGGCAACAAGTACTCTTACACGAATTTTACTCTTCCCTCCATGGCATGAGTCACCTTTTTCAGCTAATGTTTTATTAGGAAGGAGATTGTAGAATAGGCCGGTCTCATCACAATTGTAGATGTTGGAGGCTGATCATCGCTTACGATACCCGACAGAACCTCTTCTTTCCATCTATTCTTTAAATCCTTGCAACCATCCTTTTGAAGCCTTCAAAGCAGCAGTGATACTCATCATTTTAGCTAAATCTATCGCCTTTGCCTTCAGCATATCTCAACTAATTGGTAGAGCTGCGGCCCACATTTGCTGGAACAATGTGAAAAGTGCTTTCTCCAAATCTACGTACCATCCTTCTTGCTGACGGCTGCGCTTTGCTGATTTTGAACCCAGTTTTAAGAACTCATCCAAAATAGCGTTTCTTTTACTGATGACTGTACATAGCGTGCTATAAGCAATCCCTAAGTCTGAAGCGATTTCAGTTTTTGTATTGTGTGGATTAGCATCCATTCCTCGTATGAAGTTTCCTTTTTCAGTTCTCCATGGCTAATCAAAAGCACTGAATGACAAAACTACTGTTCAACAGTAAACACCAGATACCGGCACCGTGGACATTTTAATTCTCCGTTGTTTCCACGAAAGTAATTCTCACGTTCAAACAAATTTACTGTTTTTTCCGTACCGAAACCGCTCACTTTGCTTATAATATATCTTTGGTGGCGTATCAAAAACGATGAAGGTAGAGGAGGAGCGAAGGGGACTCGCCTTTGTTAAGCCGCTAGTAAGGCATGGTCAGCAATGTCACTCGGCGAAACTGTGTGTTCTGTATCAGCACCGAAACCCAATCACTCTATTTCCGCCTTCGCCGACAAAGAGGAAACTTCGTACATAAAGTACTTTCTTTTTAAAAGGCACATTCACATTACAATTACGCAAAACTCAGTTTTATTTCACTGACACTTAATATGTATAACAGCTAATTACGTATAAACGGATTACGTATAAATAAGTTTTAATTAACACGCTTCTAAATTATATTTTGCCAGAAACTAAAGGAAATTACGTACAAATTCGAATTACGGAGAATAGAGTTACGTATAAAGCAGGTTCAACTGTATTATATAAATACTATTGTAATCACAGTTCAATACGGACCTATCATAATGAAATTTCTTTCTTTTTATTCTTAAGGATCATCACGCGATCGTGTTGGAAAATACATTGCTTGATTTAACTGTACAGCATAGGACTAATAGGTATTTTAAAGAACACGACAAAGATTTTAGTGAAGTCATTAACTACAGTTGTGAAAATAACTCAAAGGTGCTATGTGCCCTTGTGTGTAAACCACGATAGGTTTAACATGTATCTGCTCTGAGCACATTATTTTAATTCAGTATTCAATACGTGAAATTTTCTCAAGACTTTCACACATTCAACAAGTTTCAAAATACATCACAAGATTTGATTGTACGGCATATGACTATTATGTGTTTCAAAACACGCCAAATTCATAATTTTAATGAAACTGTTAATTTTATTTATGAAAACTAGCAGTTTCCCGCTGGCTCTGCCCGCAGTGTGCAAAGTATAGTGGTGTTCGTTACTATGCTCACGGATGTATTTGCTGAGTTTTGAGTTAATGAAATAAAGCACATGATCTGCTGTGGTAATAGAATGTAATATTATGTCAACAAAACACTTGAAAATACATCACACAAAGAAGTTGAATTAAACATTCCTTAGAACAACACTACGCCCCGAACTGTTTAAAAGTCCTTCAAAGATCTTCGTAATGGAGACAAATGTACTCATAAGTTTTCTCAGAATGTACCAATTCAAGTAGTTATTACTTAAGAAGAAAGCACTTCATCCACTGAGTGTTTTTTTGCTTCAAAGAGACAAAGAATTGAAAAAATCAAATAATTTGAGGAAGGCAAAAGTTAAGTGATTTATAGTGCCTGATGACAAATCTGCATGAATACCTTTTAGTTAAAAAAAAATGAAGGAAATCGACCGGATAGAATGGCTTTAGTATTCATAAATTTTTTTAATATATAGATAGATGAAGTATGATGTTATGTATCTTTATACATACATACATACATACATAGATTATCATGATAGACTGTTATACCTTTCAGCGTTCAGTCTGCAAGCCTCTGTGAATTTACTAAATGTCGCCACAATCCTCGATTTGCAACTAGTGTTGTGGCCTCATTTAGTTCTATACCTCTTATCTTTAAATCGTTAGAAACTGAGTCTAACCATCGTTGTCTTGGTCTACCGCTACTTCTCTTACCCTCCATAGCAGAGTCCATTGTTCTCCTAGGTAACCTATCCTCCTCCATTCGCCTCACATGACCCCACCACCAAAGCCGGTTTATGCGTACAGCTTCATCCATCGAGTTCATTCCTAAATTAGCCTTTATCTCCTCATTCCGAGTACCCTCCTGCCATTGTTCCCACCTGTTTGTACCAGCAATCATTCTTGCTACTTTCATGTCAGTTACTTATAACTTATGAATAAGATATCCTGACTCCACCCAGCTTTTGCTCCAATAAAGCAAAGTTGGTTTGGAAACAGACCGATGTAAAGATAGTTTCGTCTGGGAGCTGACTTCCTTCTTACAGAATACTGTTCATTGCAACTGCGAGCTCACTGCATTAGCTTTACGACACCTTGATTCAATCTCACTTACTATATTACCATCCTGGGAGAACACACAACCTAAATACTTGAAATTATTTACCTGTTCTAGCTTTGTATCACTAATCTGACATTCAATTCTGTTGAATTTCGTACCTACTGACATCAATTTAGTCTTCGAGAGGCTAATTTTCATACCATACTCATTGCATCTATTTTCAAGTTCCAAGATATTAGACTGCAGGCTTTCGGCACAATCTGCTATTAAGACCAAGTCGTCAGCATAGGCCAGACTGCTTACTACATTTCCACCTAACTGAATCCCTCCCTGCCATTTTATACCTTTCAGCAGATGATCCATGTAAAGTACGAACAGCAAAGGTGAAAGATTACAACCTTGTCTAACCCCTGTAAGTACCCTCAACCAAGAACTCATTCTACCATCAATTCTCACCGAAGCCCAATTGTCAAGATAAATGCCTTTTTTGATTTTAACAATCTACCTTTAATTCCATAGTCCGCAAGTATAGCGAACATCTTTTCCCTCTGTACCCTGTCATATGCTTTCTCTAGATCTACAAAACAAAAACACAACTGCCTATTCCTCTCATAGCATTTTTCAATTACCTGACGCATACTGAAAATCTGATCCTGACAGCCTCTCTGTGGTCTGAAACCACACTGGTTTTCATCCAGCTTCCTCTCAACGACTGATCGCACCTTCCCTTCCAAAACGCCAGCCTGGTATACTAATCAATGAGATACCTCGATAGTTGTTGCAATCCTTCCTGTTCCTTTGCTTATAGATAGGTATAATTACTGCTTTCGTCCAATCTGAAGGTACCTTACCAACACTCCATGCTAATCTTACTACTCTATGAAGCCATTTCATCCCTGCCTTCCCACTGTACTTCACCATTTCAGGTCTAGTTTCATCTATTCCTGTTGCTTTTTGACAATGGAGTTTATTTACCATCCTTTCCACTTCCCCAAGCGTAAATTCACCAACATTTTCCTCCTCCTCATGAGCTTGGCTGTTCGAAACACAACCAGGATGATTTCCTTTTACATTGAGAAGATGTTCAAAATATTCCCTCCACCTCTCCAGTGATTCCCTGGGATCTATTATGAGTTTACTTGAATTACTCAAAACACTGTTCATTTCCTTTTTCCCTCCCTTCCTAAGATTCTTTATTACTGTGCAGAAAGGTTTCCCTGCTGCTTGACCTAGCCTTTCCAGGTTATTACCAAAATCTTCCCACGACTTCTTTTTGGTTTCAACAACTATTTGTTTCGCTCTGTTTCTTTCATTTACATACAAATCCCTGTGTGCCTCGGCCCTTGTTTGGAGCCATTTCTGATAAGCCTTCTTTTTCCGTTTACAAGCTACTCTCACTTCATCATTCCACCAAATGTTCGCCTTTTCCCATCTTTACACACAGTTGTTCCTAGGCATTCCTTGCTGTTTCTACTACAGCATCCCTGTATGCCACCCATTCACTTTCTATATCCTGAACCTGCTTACTATCTACTGTTTGAAACTTCTCACTAATCATATCCATGTACTTCCGTCTAATGTTCTCGTCCTGGAGATTTTCTACCCTTATTCGTTTGCAGGCAGATTTCACTTTCTCTAACCTAGGCCTAGATATACTTAGTTCACTGCAGATCAGATAGTGGTCTGTATCATCGAAAAATCCGCAAAAAACTCGTACATTCCTAACAGATTTCCTGAATTCAAAGTCGGTTAAGATATAGTCTATTATGGATCTGGTACCCCTAGCCTCCCATGTGTAGCGATGAATAGCCTTATGCTTGAAGAATGTATTTGTAACTGCTAAACCCATACTAGCACAGAAGTCCAGCAAACGCTTCCCATTCCATTAGCTTCCGTATCTTCCCCACATTTACGAATCACCCTTTCGTATCCTTCAGTTCTATTCCCAACACACGCATTGAAATCCCCCATTAGCACTATCCTATCCTTGCTGTTGACCCTGACTACGATGTCACTCAATGCTTCATAAAACTTGTCAACTTCCTCCTCATCTGCATCCTCACATGGTGAATACACAGAGACAGTTCTAGTCCTAATTCCTCCAACTGACAAATGTACTCACATCATTCGCTCATTTACGTGCCTAACAGAAACTACGTTGCATGCAATAGTATTCCTGATAAACAGCCCTTCGCCACACTCTGCATTTCCCTATTTAACACCCGTCAAGTACATTTTATAATCCCCTATCTCATCCTCGTTATCTCCCCTTACCCGAATATCACTTACTCCTAGCACATCCAGATGCATCCTCTTTGCTGACTCAGCCAGTTCTACTTTCTATCTTCCATAAGCCCCATTAATATTGATAGCTCCCCATCGAATTCCATTTAGTTCGCCAAGTTGTTTCACAGGAGTCTCTTGCCTGTCAGATGGGAGTGGGACTCCGTTACTCCCATAGGTCCGAGGCTTGCTTAAAATGTTCTGAGCTCGGTAAATTCATGAAGCAGGATGCTACCCTACTTAATAATAGTCCAGGTGAGGATCTCTCCTCTAACGGGTTATGGACCACCGGTGAATTGTATAGTTCTAGCCGCCTGAGCACAAGGAGGGCCACGACTCTGAATATGTCTGAGATGCCCACTCCCATTCCATAGCAACTGGTATCCCGACTCTCAGGTCCACTTACTAGGCCACTCAGCCGTTGCACATGGTTCACAATCTAGGACGTGACTACAGTAACCCACACCATGAACCACATGTATCTTTATATGCATAAAATTTATTATGTACTTGCTCTTTTAGTGATTTAGGTTGATGATGACATTTGAATACGTCGAAACCAGTTCAAAAAAAAAAAAAGTTGTAGATAACATCTTGTACAACTTACATTTGTATTGAAAAGGTGGAATCTTAACTTGTGACCTCAGTTCAATACGGAACCAAAATGAAGTTTATATCTTTGAATGTAGTTTGTCTCTTGTGTTCTCCCTGGAACATTTTGGTTGGACCACACAATACAGTCTTTTTTGTGTTTTCCTTCTGAGTGTGAAATGATGATGTGCAGCTTTCCTTCCAGTCTTTGCTGTTCATCTGAAGTGGAATGCTGCCTCTTTTTGACTTATCACCCCCTTTACGGAAGTGTCCAACAATTTCCTTGACCAGCAGTCTCCTAAAATTTACGTTTTTCATTGGCTTAGTGTGATTTGCTTTGGCATTCTGGGCATAGAGTACGTAGGCATTTATATTTGAAACCTCCATATCCCAGAAAAATAATTTGAGTGCCTTACGGAGGAAGTAACATGTTGCACTGAAATGAACGGCTGTATCGATGACGCCCATATAAATGATGTAATTCACACTTACATTTGGTTTATTTACAACTTCATCATCTGCTTGTCCCGTCACTTTCCTTCATAATTTATATCACTATCATCACCTCAGAATTTACAAAAGCATTCGTACAATCATCTGTAGCTCCACCTCCAACAACTTGGCTGCTCTTCTTCGGCGTCAGTGTGGACACTAGCCAATTTTTCTTCCTGTCACTGTTGGTTCATCCTCTAAATCTGAAGAATTTCTATATGATGTGCTGGGTTAAATTCTTCATTTCTTACGTTTACGTTCTGTATCTAAACTCACTTCACTCAGCACACTATCATCATTTACACAATCGCTTTCACTCGACGAATCACAAAATTTGATATCTAATTTGCATAAATAATCATCATCACCACTCTGTTCATCTAACGGCCTCCTCCTTATAGCATTCTTATCCATGATTACAGGATAAAATTCTTGATAATCACAAATATAAGTCAAGAAATACGCATGTATTATCTAACAGGGACCTGTAACTATGGAATGTAAGCACAGCCAATGTTATGATCACGCAGCCAACATACATAGTCATTTTTTACAAATATTTCCATGATATACCTACGGTGCATTCATTTGACAAAAGAAAATTCTTCCTAAGCTCTACGAAGTTCATATATTAGTCAGTAGATGGCAGATGCATATATAAAATAAGTACGAATGAAGCAAAGTCAGTGTCGAGTTCAACTTAGGACTCTGCTCAACAGGTTGCAATGTCCAGTCAGCCTCGACGTTGGACCTATAAAAGTTAAAGATCTTGTTATTCTCTGCTGGAATTGTCTACACTGCTGATGATTACATGCAAAGTTTACTACTGTATATGACTTTGTGTTTTCAATGGTTGTTTACCATAGTTTTTGTCTATTTTCCACTTGTTTTCTGTCCATACTAATTATTGTAAGTTTGAACACACTTTTATTATATTCATCATCTTTACTGATGCTGATACCAATATTGCAGTTCATTTGCAAGGTATCGGTGTCTTTCAGTCCCTAATATTCATGTTATTTTTGTCAGATGCCACCAGCAACAAATGCTCATGGCAGCACGACCAGCACGCAGTATCCCAAACCAGGGAGCTACGGTTCTGGCTATGGCGCTGGCTATGATGGGCTTACACAGAACCAGGATTATAGTAAAACGGGCTATGTGTCTGCTAGCCAGTCACAAAGCAAAGCCGGTGTAGGAGCTAATGCTGGGACCACTGGCTCCTCTGCATCGGATCTCAGTGCAACAATGTATGGCAAATCTCATGTTGCCCTAGGCAAGGTGAATGTAAGTACTCCACTCATAATGTAAGAGATTTACAAAGGCACAGCACAGTTGTCACTGTCTCATGTGGCATGAATTTTCATTATAGGAACATGTGGAAGTTTGCATGAGTAGAAATATAAATGAAAAATTCTGGAGGACGAGTATCATTTATTGATTGTAAATGGATTTTATTATGTTTCACTTAATATGTTGGGTATTTTTGGGATATTAAATGATAATTTGATGGTTTACGGCGATATACTTTTAGGTATTATATCTAAATCATGAGCTTTTATTTTGTAATAAGAGAGATTGATTTTCTTCTCTTGCTCAATGTCTGCATTATAGGTAAGTTTTCATTACACGTTAACTGGGGACAATCTTTTAAAAAATGTTCTGGTTACTTTGTCCAGTAAAACCTCGTTAAGACATTTCTGCAGGGTACAAGGATAAAGACCATGTTAAGCAAGGAAACGTACTACCGAATACACAAGCAAAAACTATCCAACAGGGATATGGAAACACCAGATAAGATTTTTTCCAGAATGAGGGCATTTTATATTGTGTATCCACTGGGACATTGAAAACTATATCTACCCTTTCTAAATATGAGGAGAGTATTAAAAGATTTGAAAAACGCCAGACAACAAATATAAAAACATTTACGCAGGGGTTCATAAAAATATCAACTTATTCTTGTTTCTAAAACACTTTTGCATGCTTAAAGAAGCGGATGTCAGTCCCACTTTCTGAAATATTTTAATTTTGTCTTCATTAGTAAGTAATTTCACAGTGTTTTCCGTATCCGTAACTAGGCTATTTCAAGACAAATATGGACAACGCTAGTCAACTTCACATGATGATATTCCTAATCCAGGTGTAGGCTATCATGCAGCAAATATTTGCTACCATTCACTGTACTACTCAACACAAAATTTCTAATTTTTTAGTAGAATGCAAAACAAACAAGCTCACTGTGTTCTTCAGCAATCTCACTGCTAACTGGCAAGCAAAACTGAACATTCTTGAAGCTAACGGCTTGCTTCCTGAAGGTGCAATTTATCCTATGAAGTTAGGAATTCAAGACCTTTTCAAGTTACCGCGCAACTGTTACGAGGGCTGTTACCCGAGTTGGAACTCGCGTTCCTTTCACAAGGGATGATAAACATTTTCAGGGCTAGGAAAAATGTAATTGTACTAAGCGGTAATAGCAAAAATGTGAGAGGTATTTTTATTTAGATTTAATATGGTGAGAATCAGGATTTCAAATTTATGATGTGCTAAGCAGGAAAACCATGTTAATGAATACACTAATGAGGTTTCACTGTATAAAAGAAAAATTAGTAATATATAAGGAAAGAAAGTATATTCATCTGAGGTACAACCAAGTAAGAATATTATGCTGCATAATTTTCTTATCAGCAATTTTGTATTGCTGTCCTGGAATACAGAATTCTCCGTAATATTCTGATAGGGCTGAAGGTAAATGTTAAATAAAATTTTGCATGGTGTGGGTCACTGTAGTCACGTCCTAGTTTGCGAACCATGGGCATCGGCTGAGTGGCCTAGTAAGTGGTCCTGAGAGTCAGGATACCACTTACTACGGAATGGGAGTGGGCATCTCAAACATACTCGTGAGTCATGGCCCTCCTTGTGCTAAGGCATCTAGGACTATACAATCCACCGGTGGTCCCTAACCCGTTAGAGGAGAGATCCTCACTTGGACTATGTGTAAGTAGGGTAGCATCCTGCTTCAAGAATTTATCGAGCTCAGAACATTTTAAGCAAGCCTCGGACCTATGGGAGTAACGGAGTCCCATTCCCATATGACAGGCGAGTGACTCCTTGGAAATAACTTGGGGAACGAAAGGGAATTCGATGGGGTGCTATCAATATTAATGGGGCTTATGGAAGAAAGAAAGTAGAACTGGCTGAGTCAGCAAAGAGGATGCATCTGGATGTGCTAGGAGTAAGTGATATTCAGGTAAGGGGAGATAACGAGGAAGAGATAAGAGATTATAAAGTGTACTTGACGGGTGTTAAATAGGGAAATGCAGAGTGTGGAGAAGGGCTGTTTATCGGGAATACTATTGCATGCAACGTAGTTTCTGTTAGGCACATAAACGAGCTGTGGGTAAATTTTGCAGTTCGAGGAATTAGGACGAGAATTGTCCTAGTGTATTCAACATGTGAGGGTGCAGATGAGGATGAAGTTGACAAGTTTTATGAAGCATTGAGTGACATCGTAGTCAGGGTCAACAGCAAGGATAGGATAGTGCTAATGGGCGATTCCAATGTGAGAATTCGAAATAGAACGGGGGGATACGAAAGGGCGATTGGTGAGTGTGGGGAAGATATGGAAGCTAATGGGAATGGGAAGCAATTGCTGGACTTCTGTGCTAGTATGGGTTTAGCAGTTATGAATACATTCTTCAAGCATAAGGCTATTCACCGCTACTCATGCGAGGCTAGGGGTACCAGGTCCATAATAGACTATATCTTAACCGACTTCGAATTCAGGAAGTATGTTAGGAATGAACAGGTTTTTCGGGGATTCTTTGATGATATAGACCCGTATGTTGTTTGTACTAAGTATCTCTAGGCCTAGGATAGAGAAAGTGAAAGACAAAAGTAAAATCTCCAGGATGAGGAAATTTAGACAGAAGTACATGGATATGATTAATGAGAAGTTTCGAACAGTGGACACTAAGCAGGTTCATAATATAGAAAGAGAATGGGTGGCATACAGGGATGCTGTAGTGGAAACAGCAAGGGAATGCCTAGAAACAACTGTGTGTAAAGATGGGAAAAAACAAACATCTTTGTGGAATAATGAAGTGAGAGGAACTTGTAAACGTAAAAAGGAAGGCTTATCAAAAATGGCTCCAAACAAGGGCCGATGCAGACAGGGAATTGTATGTAAATGAAAGAAACAAAGCCAAACAAATGGTTGTTGAATCCAAAAAGAAGTCGTGGGAAGATTTTGTTAATAACCTGGAAGGGCTAGGTCAAGCAGCAGGGAAACCTTTCTGGACAGTTATAAAGAATCTTAGGAAGGGAGAGGAAAAACGAAATGGACAGTGTTTTGGATAATTCAGGTGAACTCATAGATCGCAGGGAATCACTAAACATGTGGAGGGAATGTTTTGAAAATCTTCTCAACCTAAAAGAAAATAAATGTTCCTGGTTGTGTCGCAAACAACCAAGCTCATGGGGAGGAGGAAAATTATGTTGGTGAAATTACGCCTGAGGAAGTGGAAAGTATGGTAAAGCAGCAGGAATAAATTAAATTAGACCCGAAATGGTGAAGTATAGTGGGAAGGCAGGGATGAAATGGCTTCATAGAGTAGTAGGATTGGCATGGAGTGTTGGTAAGGTACCTTCAGACTGGACAAAAGCAGTATGCGATCAGTGTTTGAGATTTATATATAATAGGAATCAGTTGAAGGATGTTTCACCATTCAACACTTTATATACATCAACCCAGAAATGAAAGCTGTGAATTATGACAGTGGTTGAGAGGAAGTTGGAAGAAGACCTGTGCGGTTTTAGACCATAGAAAGGCTGTCAGAATCAGATTTTCAGTATGCGCTAGGTATTTGAAAAATGTTACGAGAGGAATCGACGGTTGTGTTTGTTTCTTAGATCTAGGAAAAGCATATGACAGGGAACAGAGGAAGATGATGTTCACCATACTGGGGTGATTATGGGATTAAGGGTAGATTATTAAAATCAATCAAAGGCATTTATGTTGACAATTGGGCTGCAGTGAGAATTGATTGTAGAATGAGTTCCTGGTTAAGGGTACTTACAGGGGTTAGACCTTTGCTGTTCTTAGTTTACATGGATATCTGCTGAAAGATACAGTATAAGGTGGCAGGGAGGGATTCTGTTAGGTGGAAATATAGCAAGCAATCTGGCCTATGCTGACAACTTGGTCTTATTGGCAGATTGTGCTGCCAAAAGCCTGCAGTCTAATATCTTGGAACTTGAAAATAGGTGCAATGAGTACGGTATGAAAAGTAGTCTTTCCAAGACAAAACTATCTTTACATCGTTCTGTTTTCAGCCCAGCTTTTCCTTTATGGGAGTGAGAGCTGGGTGGACTCAGGATATCTTATTCATAAGTTAGAAGTTACAGACATAAAAATAGCGTGAATGATTGCTGGTACAAACAGGTGGGAACAATGGCAAGAGGGTTCTCAGAACGAGGAGATAAAGAATAAATTAGGAATGAACTCAATGGATGAAGCTGTACGCATCAACCCGTTTCAGTATTAGGGATCTGTGAGGCGAATGGAGGAGGATAGGTTACCTAGGAGAGTAACGGACCTGGTTTCTTACAGTTTAAGAGGTATAGAACTAAACGCGGCCACAGAACTAGTTACAAATAGAGGATTGTGGTGGTGTTTAGTAAATTCACAGAGGCTTGCGGACTGAATGCTGAAAGGCATAACCAAACCAAGCCCCATGGCACTACAGCCCTTGAAGGGCCTTGGCCTACCAAGCAACCGCTGCTCAGCCCGAAGGCCTGCAAATTACGAGGTGTCGTGTGCTCAGCATAACTAATCCTCTCGGCCGTTATTCTTGGCTTTCTAGACTGGGGCCGCTATCTCACCATCAAATAGCTCCTCAATTCTAATCACGTAGGCTGAGTGGACCACGAACCAGCCCTCAGGTCCAGGTTAAAATCCCTGACCTGGCCGGGATTCGAACCCGGGGCCTTCGGGTAAGGGGCAGTCACGCTACCCCTATGAAAGGCATAACAGTCTGTAAAAAAATGTATGAAGTATTATCTTCCTATGATATTTAATTTTTGAAGCATAAATTATATGTTATGCATTTGTTGATGTTATGTGTAGTAGATAATTTTGTTATTGATTATTGATATCTGATATTTATTTATCGGCAACAGCATCTTCTCACTTAAATGCTGAAATCGTTAGTACAAGTTTAGGAACAGGTCTGAGTTTATTGAATTCCATGAGGCCTACATGTTTTATTAAACTCTCAGCCTTTGTTAAAGGATGATATATTGTAGGCCGAGGTAACCATGGCAGCACAGCATACTTCGTAGTTCCTGCTGTAGCCGCTCAAATTACGGACTCCAACTGTCATGGGCCCAAGTATAACTACTAAATGAAACAGGGAAGAGACCACAGACTAGAGATAAACAAATAATTACTCGTTGCCATCTGTGGAGCAAATATTGTTTTAGGCCAGGGAACGTATAAGTTGTACATTACTCTCAAAGGTTTTTTTTTTTTTTTTTTTTTCAATCAAATAAACTGTGCAGGTCTGGGGGGAAAAGACCTTAGGGTCCAGACCAGTCTCTCCCTGATCCACCCCATTTGATAGGTCAGTAGTCATCATCATCATCCTAAACCATCTCCAGTTTCCCGGGTGTGGTATATGAGCCTCCTCCATCTCATCCTGTCCTTGTACCATTCTTCCTCCACCAACTTGTCCCAATCATGACCTCTCAGCAGTACATCGCTCTTAACTAAATCCATTTCCTTCATGGCCTTCCCACGGGTTGTCTTCCTTCTACCTTTCTTTCAAATTCCTTCCTTGCAGTTCTGTTTACTGGCATCTTCATGTGACCAAACCACTTCACTCTTGATATCTGAATCTTATTGAGGAGAGAATCATCTATTCCTACTTCTCTAATTTTCTCATTCCTAATCTTGTCTTTCCTGGTTTTCTGGATCATAGTGCGTAGGAATTTCATTTCAGCTGCCGGAAGTTTGGAATTATCTCTATTGGTCAGTGTTGTGGTTTCGAGACTGTATATAAGAATTGGTGTATAATAGGACTTGTTCAATGTCATTTTTGTTTTCATGGGTATTTGCTCATCCCACAGCAGGTGTCTTACCTGGTGGTAAAATTGTGTTGCCGTATTGATTCAATTATTCACCTCATGTTTTGCTAGGCTGTCATTTGATATAACGCTACCCAAGTATTTGAAAACTGGAACGCTGTCCAGTTGAGCTTCATTTAACATGACTATTGGTTCTGCTCCTTCCCCATACACTTTCATCACCACCGTCTTGGTCTTGATGATGTTTAAACCATATTTCTTAAACTCCTCAATCCAGTTTCATATTCTCTCTCCCAATTCCTCTTCTGAGTCACTCCAGATCGCAACATCATCTGCAAATGTGAAGGCTTTGATATCTCCATGTTCTTTCCTTTTAATAGATTTCATTACTACATCCATTACAATAACAAATAGAAGTGGTGACAATGAGCTGCCCTGCTGCACTCCTCTCTTTGTTTCAAACCAGTCCGACAAACTACATCCTACTTGAATACAGCTTCTGTTCCCACTATACAACATTTTCACTTTGTCTATGAGGCCGTCTCGCACTTGAAGTTCTTTCATGCATTGCCAAATTCCTTCCCTTGGTATACTATCGTATGCTTTCTCAATTTCCAAAAATATTAGAAATAAAGGCTTGTTCTTCTCCCAGTATTTTTCCATTAACATCCTAATTGCAAATATAAGGTCTGTAGTTGACCTTCCTGGTCTGAAACCATACTGCTCTTCTTCCAAAATTGGTTCAACAATATCTCTGATTCTGGTCTCTGTTATTTTTTCCAATATTTTCAGGACATGAGACAGTAGTGTGATACCACGGTAATTAGTACATTTTCGTCGGCTTCCTTTCTTGAACAGAGGTACAATGATGCCCATCTTCCAGTCCTCAGGAATAGTATTTTCCTTCCATATCTTGTTGAGCAGTCTGTAGAGCCATTGGATTCCTGGAATTCCCGCTGCTTTCAGCATATCTGCACTTAGTTCATCTATGCCCACTGCCTTTCCTTTCTTCATGCTCCTGAGCGCATTTTCAACCTCAAGCCATGTAATTGGTGGTTCAGTTGTGGTTCCTCGACTTGGCTCTCCTCCATCCGTTATGTTTTCTGTATCTCCATTCGGAAGCTTTTCGGAATAGATCTTGAGTTCTTGTTTAATTTCTCCCTCTTCTTTTGCCAGAGTTCCATCATCACGTTCTATTGCTTTTATTGTCTCTTGAGCCCTTTGCTTGTTTTTCACTACTCTGTATAGCAATTTCATATTTCCTCTACTGTCCTCTTCCAGTTTGTCTGCAAACTCATTCCATTTCTTCTCTTTTTCTTCCCTTACAATGTTCTTTACAGCAAGTTTCTTGTTCCTGTATACTCCTTGAAGTCTTTGTATTTCTTGTTCATTTCGTTCTTGTCCCTGTTTTTCTTTTTCCTTGTCCAGTGCCTTCTTTATTTGGTTTCTTTCTTTCACCGCTGTTCTCACTCTATCATTCCACCCTGGTGTCTCCTTTTTTCTTTTGATAGAACTTGTAACTCCACATAGGTTTTTGGCTTCTCCCACAAAAGTGTCTTTGAAGGTTTCCTCATTAACGCTGGTTACTTCATACTTCGACAAACTCTGTTGAATCATTAGTTTGTATTCTTCCTTTATTTGGACTTCTTGCAACTTCCAAGTTTTAACCCTTGGTTTTTTCGTAATAAGTTTCTGCGTTTCATTTGTCTTATGTTTGTCTACTACCAACAATCTGTGGTCACTGTCCATGCTTTCACTAGGGATGACCTTTACATCTGTGATGTACCTGCCACCATCTTTATTTGTGATTACGTAGTCAATCAATGTTCTATACTGGCCATCTCAACTGTACCTTGTTATTCTGTGACTGTCTCTTTTTTTGAAGAATGTATTTTTGATTATAAGATCATTTCTTCTGCACAGATCTAATAGTTGTTCTCATTCTGGGTTCCTTTGTCCAAATCCATGTGGACCAATGATGTTCTCGTACCCAAATCTGTCTACCCCAACTTGCGCATTTAGATCTCCAATAATAATATTATTTTCCTCATTAACTGTATCTTCCAGGTCTTGCCGAAATTTCTCTTTGTCTTCCTCACTGCAGCCTGTCTGTGGGGGATACACTTGTATGATGGTGTACTTAGTGTTCTCCAGTTTCATGAACATTTTAATGATTCTATCACTTTTGCAGATAACTTCACCTGTAGCATCAGTCCCTTCGTTAATTAAGAATCCAACACCATTTCTCACTACCTTCTCCTGTCCACTCCAGTATAATTTATAACCTCCACGAAGTGTCTTACTTCCAATCCCTTTCCATTTGGTCTCACTTAATCCCAATATTGATATTTTTCTTCTATCCATCATGTCTAGGAGTTCTTCTAATTTTCCAGTTAATGATAGAATGTTCATAGTTTCAATTCGGTATTTGGGTCTCTTTTTTTTGGGGGGGGGGGGTTTCCTTTCAGAACATTTTATATCATCAGCCTTACAGTCATCATACTTTACAATTGTCTGAGAGGACGTGTCAGTCCGGTCTATAATATTCTTTCCGAGGCTCTTTTTCTTATTGAAAGCGACTGTACTCAATACTCTCCTGCTGACTTGCTAGGCCTAACACATAAGAGGATTTTCTTTCAGGGTTTACTCCCTTAGCCTTTGAGGATGCCTTCCTCGTCCTACAAGGCAGTAGGTTCCATCTGTACACCCAGAAGGATGGGTTGCCTCTTCCACCATCTCCACCGTACCGAAGTCCATCTTCTTCGCCGTAGATGCCGTTGAGGTCTTCACCCTTAACCCAGGGCAAGGGCCCTCCATATTTATGACCCCTGGAAAGAGGGTGTCCCAGTATTTTAAAACCCCCAGGAATTGGGCTACCCTTTGGTCCGCGGGTTGTATTGGTTATTTCAACCAGCCCTACATACTGTAGGGGCCCCCTATCTGCCACCTGGGGACGCGCTCTGTAGGGGTCAGGTTCCCCACGTTACTTATTGGAAGTTAACCCCACCCACAAGGAGTAAGGTTATTTACAGAGGGTAGGTCAATAGTGATATAGTTAATTTGATCTCCAGGATTTAAAATATCTGCTATATCTTGCTAGAATCCCTAACTACCGTTTATCAAACCAGTTTGTAATTTTGCAAACGTGTCTATAATTGGAAAGGGGTACTATAGCAACTCTCCATTTATTTGGAACTAGCTTATGTACCCGTGCTTCGCTACGGAATTCTACATTGTATACAGAATTGCAGGTTAGGTAGAGTACACGTTGTGAGCAAATTAAATTGCATAGCTCTTAACGTTACCCATATGAAGACTGCGATAGGGAATTTTCATTGTAATGGTAGGGCCGCTTGCCTACCATCAGTCACAATCAGGTTGGGAAATTGCATTATAATTGCAGACACTCACTCTCCACCTGCCTTTTTACATCCTCAGAAAGACTGTCTTAGTGGTTTTCCCAACTGAAATGAACATAGATCATTACAATGACGTCAGTAGGAATGGCGTGAGTAAAAGCAATGGTTTCACATGAAATACTTGATCAAATGAAAAACCGCACATTTTCTCACTTTTAACGAACAGTAGCCTACTACACTGCTGATCTAACAATCCAAAGTTCCAGGGCTGGAATGACCAGGCCGCAGACAGCCATGATCCATGAACACTCTTAGACTTTTTTGGGGGGGGGTCGAATAGTGGAGAGTCTCAGGGCAAAAACTATGCCCTTTTACTAATATTTTTTCTAGGAGGACCCGATGAGTCGGAAAATCTCAATTTACTGCACAGGCGGCGGAAATATCTATCTGACATGGAGGCAATTTTTTCCTTCAAGCCAGAGGAGAAACCCTCTCTTCACTGCTAATTTTGAATAAAATTAATGTAGAATTTAATGAAAGTGAAGAGGAAGAAGCTCTTTTTATGAAACAGCTCTTTTCAGGGTTGAATTTTGAGTTATTTAGTGAATTGTGGTGCTATAATTTGGAATATGCCTAAATTGTAATTCTAGAACAGGTCATACTACTACAGTATCCAGTAATCGGGAGATAGTGGGTTCGAGCCCCACTGTCGGCAGCCCTGAAATGGTTTTCCGTGGTTTCCCATTTTCACACCAGGCAAATGCCGGGGCTGTACCTTAATTAAGGCCACGGCCACTTCCTTAAAATTCCTAGGCCTTTCCTCTCCCATCGTCGCCATATGACCTATCTGTGTCGGTGCTACGTAAAGCAAATAACAAAAACTACTACTACTACTATTGCTACTAAGTAAGCCTCTGCCTTAAGAGTGCACACTGCTCATTCAAAACAGCGCGACAGAGTAGGGATCGAATATCTGGAATACTATGATGAACCAGTGAGTTGCGTACCAGTAGTACGGTATCAGAAATAGAATGAACCAGAGAAATGACATGCTAAGGAAGAAGGTTTTCTAACTCCCCAGCTATTTGCTGCAAGTATTCAATCAGGCTGTTATACTCGGTACGCATCAGTAATCCCATCTATCGGAGTTGAACGGCAGCATAAGAGACAAAGAACACCACCACAAACAATGGTCAATGTAATGTTATTGTTGATCAATGTTATGCGCTTTCAATATTGTAAGCCTTCACATACATTCATTTTTCTTCCGACACTGAAATACCACTCTTATCATAGTCGATACGGTAAAATTGAATAAAATATAAATGGTCGGAAATTGTATTCTCTATAATTTTTGGTATGTAGTACTTCCCGATAGGGCCAATAACATAGGTATTTAAAAATTAAATTTCAGGCGCCTTCCCCTAAACTGCAATTTCATACAGGGCGAACAAAATTGTTTATAACTAAGACTGTAGTTTCTTATTCCCTGACTCTATATACCGACTTTCATTAAATTCTGTTAACCCATTTTCTCGTGGCTCGGCGTCGATATGGACTTGGCAACAAAAATACAAATTCATGAATATCTGTGTTATCAAAGCCGGTACGATAACAATGTATGACATAAATGATCGGAAATTTAATTCTATAAAACTTTAGTTATGTAGTATTTATCGATAGCACCACTAATAATATAAATATTTGAAAATAAAATTTTAGGCCTTCCCCTAAACTACCATTTCACTCAGCATGAGTAAAATGATTTATAGCCTAGATTATAGTCTCTCATCCCCCGACTTCGCGTAGTAATTGTCATTAAATTCTCTTCAGCCGTTTTCTCGTGATGCGTGTACATACATACAGAGAGACAGACAGAAATTACGGAAAAGTAAAAAGTGCTTTTCCTTGTTACTATGGACATGACCAATACAGAAATACCATTATTTTCAAATTCTAAGCAATGTACAGACAAAACTCTTATTTTATATATATAGATAGCTTCTTCATGCAGAGAGTAATCAAATAATTAGAAACTTCAGATATGGTACTATATCCCAACCCATTGCCTTTAGTATATCCCCAGAAATGTTGTCAATTCCAGCTGCTTTTCTAGTTTTCAACGCGTGCATGCATGTGCGACCGTCCTTGTCCCATGCTGTATGGGGTCCAAACTTTTTGTATTTTTTTTTTTTTTTAATCATAGATAAACTTCAGTTCTTTGTTAGTATAAGTCACATACTCTACCTGGATATCCTTGTAACAACAATCTTTACATACTGCTGACTGAATACTTCAGCCTTCTGTAAATTCGCACACATACACTCCCCATGTTTATTACTGATTTCTGGAATGTCCCTATCCTTAACTGACTTTTGCCAGATTCAGTTTGCTACTACTAAGTCCTTTCAAATTCGTGGCCTAGTTTTTGCAGATGATATCTTTCTGCTTTAACATCAGTCGGGATCAGGGGTCGAAAAATACCGGGCGCCCAGTCGCCATGGCGCCTGGAAATTTTTACCTGGCGCCTGAATTTTCAAATTCGGTTTTGAAAATTTATTTTTTGAAATCCGGAGTTCCCTTACATGTACGTTCCCATCACTTTACAAAGTAACAAGGCGTGTGGTGTTTCACGTTGTTTTCTGTAGCTCATATATTCTAATATGTGCAATAAACGTTTTCTGTGCTTTTGGCAGTCTTGAATTCTGTAATTGCTCTTCGTACCTTGGAACTGGACGTTTCAGTTCTGCGCGGGAGCTGCCTAGCGGTCATGGGAGATATCGTTGTAACCCGTCAAACAAGTATCCTTACATGTGGACATATCGTAACACATCGAGTTCCATTACAGATGATCAGCTATCGGTAGCCGAGTACAAAGATCAGACCAGAGTTGTGGAGAAATGCAGAGAACTACTAAGTGAAATAATTCCACAAACACTACATTACCGCCATCCTACCCGTGACTAGCCGTTCCTCAACTATTGCCGCCTAAGCAGTGCTGATAAATTCCCGTGGAATTCATTCTTGCATTTAGAACATACGGAATGACATGTTTATCAATTCTTGTATTTTCACCGAACAATATTTATACTTTTAATTTAATTACAGCATCTTGGTATTGAACGGTTTGCACTTTATAAATACGGTTGTGTTTATTCCTGTGCGTTTACGAAAAATTTGCAACGTAGCATCAGACTTCGAAGCCCGCGAACTCGGAAGCCATTTAACGCTGGTGTATTTTACGTTTCTGTGCTATACTTGAGAAAATCGGCAAAATGAAACGAACAAAACCGCACAAATTGACTGATGCGAGTAACAGTGTCTTCTTTCAGATTTCTTCGTAAATAGGGCCCGTAAATGTAACACAAAGTCATACAAAAGGGCGTGAATGTGAGAAAACACTTAATAGAAGTGCCGACTGTAGAGTTCAGGACGACAATGACCAGCGTGAAATTTATGGTGTTCAAGACAATGATAGGTCAAACATCAAAAATACGTCGAAATTTCAATTTTCAGACAAACGGAAATATCGGCACTTTCAGCGAAGTGCGTAAAGGAAATGAATGCTAATGTTACAGCATATGAACGCATTGTTCATGGCTTCTTATGATATTGCAAAAAATAACAGACCCTACACTGATATTGAAGGTTTGGTTACATTGTTAAGCAAGCTGAATGTTACTGATTCAGAGAAGTATGAGAATGATACACAATGCAGAGAATCGTAGCCTGAATGACTACCGTGGCTGTGCTATGAAGAAGGAATTTCGAAGTGTAAATTATGCAGTAACTTTCGTAGTATTGCCGACAAACATTCTAAAGGTGTATCCGGATTTTCAGGACCATTTAAACTGGAAATGTTTAAAACAAACGAAAAATTCTATCCTCACTCGAAGTGTTAGGAGGCTGAAAAAATGGCGTAACAGCCCCAAAGTGCCTTGGCCTACCAAGCGACCGCTGCTCAGCCCGCAGGCCTGCAGATTATGAGGTGTCGTGCGGTCAGCACGACGAATCCTCTCGGCCGTTATCCTTGGTTTTCTTGACCGGGGCCGCCATCTCACCGTCAGATAGCTCATCAACTGTAATCGTGTAGAATCATGTAGGCTGAGTGGACCTCGAACCAGTCCTCAGATCCAGGTCAAAATCCGTAACCTGGCCGGAAATCGAACCCGGGGCCTCCGGGTAAGAGGCAGGCACGCTACCACTACACCGCGGGGCTGGCAGGAGGCTGAAAGTTTCATGAAAAATCCTGAATGTGCACTTTTAGCGAGGTCCGTCAAGAAAATGAATGCTTAAAAAAAAAAAAAACAGACCCTACACTGATTTTGAAGGTTTGTTTGTATTGTTAAGCAAGTTGAATGTTACTGGTGGGAAATCAAACAGGCAGATGTAGTGTAATTTTAAAAGATGCTGACCTTGAAGGTGACTGGTGATTATTTGGGTTAGTATTTCTTAAAATATAAATTTACATTCTTATATGAAATGAGACTATACTACTTAAGGTCACATTTCAAAAATAATACGTAGCTTTTTCCTAGTCTAACCTGGTTTTTTTTTTTTTTTTTTTTTTTTTTTTTTTTTTTTTTTTTTTTTTTTTTTTTTTTTTTTTTTTGCTAGGGGCTTTACGTCGCACCGACACAGATAGGTCTAACCTGTGGTGTTCATAATGTATATTTGTGAAAAATGTGCTGGCTCCTGATGAAAAGGGGCTGGCTACTGAATTATTTCTATTTTCTTCTACCCCTGGTCAGGATGCACAGCTATATCAAGAAAACTGCTGAATATTACTACGATTATTATTAACACTGTTCATAAAAACAGAACACCTTGAAAGACTAGAGATAGCAAGTTCATATTCATAGGACTTGTTCATTAGTATGTTCTGCAGAAACGTTTAGCATTTCAGTCGCCTAGGTTCAGCACGTGTCCTGTTGCGTAGTAGGCACTGGGTCCTCCATGTGCACTGTTAACTTGTTCCATGCGTGATGACATCGACACGTATAAGGCACGAATGGCGTCCTGGGGTCTAGCCATCCATGCTGCATTCACCTGGTTCCACAGTTCATCTTTGGTGGTTAGCATTGGGTCACAGTGCTGCACCAGTCATTCCAGTCATTTCGCCCTGTCCCACACATTTTCAATTGGTGACGAGTCCGGTGATCGGGCGGGCCAGGGCAACGGTCTCACATCCTCTGACAAGAAGAAGGCATGTATTCGTTCAGCAACATGGTCATGCATTGTCCTGCTGAAATATGGCATCTGGGGTGTGGTGCAGAAAGGATATGGCTACAGGTCACAGGATGTCGTTCACATAGGTCAAACTAGTCACATTGCTCGGGACACGCACCAACTGTGATTTGTGGTTGTACCCAATAGCATCGCACATCATAAGGCCTTGAGTTGGCGCTGTATGTATTATGCGAATAAAATCATTGTGCTGCCTCCCCGTCCTCTGTGCAGTGAACCAAAATGCGGCCATCATTTTCAAACAAACAGAACCTGGATTTGTCCGAAAACACTATCTGCTGCCATTCCTGTTCCCAGTGACGTCGTTCCGTACACAATTGCAGTCTGGCTATGGGAATCAACATCTATACCATCTGATAGCCAAGCAGGCATCAATTTTTGGTAAAGAGACAAAGTCTCTCATAGTGCACTGGCACTGCCGGTGGCTCCAGTTGGCTTACGCAGTGGCCTCCATGGTATGCGCTAGCCAGCGTCTTGGTAGGTGTGCTAGGTACCAACTGATGAGCCCAACCTAGCACACGAGGAAAATTTGTAATGACCAATAACAGACCATTTATATTGTACGTACGTACGCGCATCATGAAAAAAAACGGCTGAAGAGAATGTAATGAAAATCAGTATGTAAAGTCAGGGAATGGAGCTCTACAATCTAGGCTATAAATAATTTATTCATACTGAGTGAAATGGTAGTTTAGGGGATGGCCTAAAATATAATTCTCAAATATGAATGTTATAGTGGTCCTATACATAACTAAAGTTGTATAGAATTAAGTATCCGATCATTTATGCCTTACTCATTTTTACCATTCCAGCCATGGTAACATATTCATGAATTTCGATTTTTGTTGCCCGAACTACGAGACAATGGGTGAATGGAATTTAATGAAAATCGATATGTAAAGTCAGGTAATAAGGCACTACAGTATACACTATAAATAATTTTATTCATGCTGGATGAAATGGGTAACTTATGGGAATGTGCCTAATTTTATTTTTAAATACCTATGTTACTGGTCCTATCGAGAATTACTAAAGAACTGAAAGATATAGAAAGTACAATTTCCCATCATTTATGTCACACAGTTTTACCATACTGACTATGATCACAGAGTCAGAAGAAAACTAAATGTAAAGGCCTACAATATCGAAAGCTCATAAAACTGATGAACAATAACATTATATTGACCATTGTTGTGGCATGTTTTAAATCTTCTGCTGACACTCATCTCCGATAGATGGAATTACTGCTGTGTCCCGCGTAAAACAGCATGCCTGAATATTGACAGAAAGTAGCTGGGGAGTTAGATAACTTTGCACATTCTATCATTGTCCCATCTATGACGGGCATATTCATGAATTTCGATTTCCTACAACAAGGAAAATTGTAAATATGACTAATGAAATAATAAAAAGTTGTAAAGGGGCACAATTAAAGGAGGAAAAAGGACTCTCTTTACATTGGATACCCTAATATCACAGTCAGAAGGAAACTAGACGTGAAGGCTTACAATATCGGAATTTGATTCTTGGCTTTCTTTCATACCGGA
This sequence comes from Anabrus simplex, assembly GCF_040414725.1. NCBI lineage: Eukaryota > Metazoa > Arthropoda > Insecta > Orthoptera > Tettigoniidae > Anabrus > Anabrus simplex. The sequence continues at coordinate 11,082,193 of NC_090269.1, forward strand.
AGGAAGAGATAAAATCAAGATCAGCAATAATACAAAACAATATTAAATTGCAAGGTGTCGCATAGAGCAGGGAAGCGAGTATGTCACCACAAGCCGCTGACAGGGAGAGGCATGTCTACTTAGATGCCTCAGAATCAGGTGAACAGTGTGAGGAGTGGACAAAAAGTATAATCGTGCATATGCTAAGTAATTATCCTGTCAACGACGGGGTACTTCAGATAGTATCAGATGAGATTATAAGAAGAGAAGATTTAACATACCAAACACCAGATGAAACATTTAAATGATTAATACTGGCTAGTAAAAGTTAAAAGGATGCTTACAGAATAGGAATGGGAGAGTACTGGCATAAAGAGATTCACAACAAAAATAGGAAGTAGAGCAAGAAAGCAACAATTAGAGTGAAAAAAGCAGATGATTATGGCAGAATTTAAGACTGAATGAACATAATTGGAATTCTGCAAAATTATCCAAAAGATGTCAGGAAGGAAAGAAAGAAAGAAAGTCTTCCAAACAGAAAAGTAAAAGGTATGGTGTGGTGGCTAATGGGGATATATAAGAGTTTCACTCAAGATGGCAACTAGTGTGCTACATGAGTAAGATCGCTCCATAAACATCCTACTCGATTTGCATAATAAGTTACAGAAAGTGTTGGTCTGTGCATAATTGTGGAACAGAAATTGATACATTTCAGTTTTACACTCTCATCATGGCTCTGAAAGAAGCAACTAGGAAAATAAATCAATTCATACAGGTGATGAAGGTGCTTCAAATGCTGGACAGCGATTTCCAGGCATTCACATCGTAAGTAAAATCAGCAGTTAGTGAACTGAAGAAACAAGATGAGGCTGAGCAGTATAGTCACCGAAATTGCTTACTGCTACACGGTGTCCCAGAAGAACCGTCAGAAGATGCTTATAACAAGTATCTGGACATAATTAAAAGTAAATTTTCAATTCAGCTGTCATTGAATGATGTTGACCACTGTCACTGACTGGGGTGCCGAAACCAGACATCTGCACAATTGGTTCCGCAAGAAAATCACCTGATTATAATCAAATTCCTGCTTTATCGTGTTCGAGATTGTGTGCGGCACACCAAGCATGCCCTGAAGGGTAACGGACTTCTTCTCAGAGAGTCCCTCACAAATGTGAGGAAAATCATGCCAGGGACTTACAGGGGCCAAGAAACTGGTGGGCTGAGGAAGGGAGAATATATGTTTTAAAAGAAAACACAGAGACTCAAATATGCGCAGTTGTGAAATTAAATGCCTTAGCTGTGTAGGATGAACGAGTGGACTGTTCAGTTTTATTATGGGTGTTACCAGTAGTTTACGCGTGTGTGTGTGTCTCTCTCTCCCAGCCCTCTCTCCTCCCATAGGCTCCGTGCGCTGCTGGGAAAAATGCACCGCTGCGCTGCGAGTGGCAAACATTGTAAGTTAATGCGATCACCGCGTACATATCTCTGTCATTTCACAGCGTGTTGCTATGGCCGACTAAATAATAACAGTGGGATTTCAGAGTGTTTTATGCAACAACAATCGGCCAAATTATTCCAAACTTCAAGAAAGTGGTCATTTATTAAATTTACAAGAAAAACTGTTCGCAAGAAATAGCAACAGAGCGAATAACTGCAAATATGATAAGAGAAAAAGTTGGTTCACTAGAGACTCTACCATTTCACGATAGAGGCAACATAGTAATTTGTGTATTATTTGTGGTGATAACGAGATTAATTTTCATGTACACATTCAACAATGCTGTCTTCAGAAAAATATATTTGGCCTATCTCTAATACGATATCATGTTAGCGTAGGTTAATGTTGCGAGGGAGGCCGTGGTAAAGGATTTAAAATATTTCCATGAAGTGTAAGCATATTTCTGCTGTTATTTATACAGTTTACTTATAACATGTCACCTCGTGTACTGATCAACCCTGTGAATTGTCTGGACCTCGAATCTAAAAAGTGGAGAAAGAGAAATACAACAAGGAGAAGAGCTTATGGAGGAACTTTTTCCGATAAAAAGGCACAGGTTTGATGTTGAACCAATTGAAAAATTAAGAATATCTTAACGTTGCCAATCAAATGATCGTGTCTGTATTTATAATATGATCGCGACCACCTCTGTAATATAACGGTTAGCGCTACTAGTTTCCTTCGTCGGGGGCCCAGGCTTGATTCCCGATACAGACAGAAATTTAACATTGACATGAGGGTACATGCAGCTCATGGTCATTAAGGGTTGCTTGAAAAGAGTTGAACCACCTCGGGACGAGAGCAGAACTTTACATAAGTAAAATGCGGTATTTCTGTGAGCTATTGATATCATGTAATGGAGGCCTGTTTCAATAATTACCAAGAAGAAGCGTGTGATAGGCTGAAAAATAATTACAGAAAATTCCCATTGGCCAGTTTCAAAACTGGTGGAATGAGAAAGAAGTGTTGCAAACTTTGAAATATATACAAAAAACAAATGAAAGTCAATTTACTAGTGAAAACCTATGAACACAAAATTTATTTTAATAACAACTTCTTTTACCTTGCACAGAGTGCATGACCATAGTTTTTGGTAGTGACATCAATGGAGAAATATCCAAACTTCTTGAAGTAAACAAACACAAAGCAAATAAATCCAGTCAGTTTGGGCAACTTCACAACAACACAATTACTCAATACTTCAGTAGTGACATCTTCTGATTAAAGTTCCAACATCATGTAGTAGCAGTTTCACGTTTGGTTAGATAGATAGAGTTCTTTAAGGCGCATCTTTTGAATGTGCAGAGTTGAGGTGTACCTCCCGGTACAATAATAATAATTGGTACGGGGTTACCCGTGGAACAGCAGAGGTGAAAGAAGGTGCGGGCTGGAATGGGTCTAACTACAAGGCTGAGGTATGAATTAAAATTGCATTAAAGGTTATATTTTCAAACTTAACAAGTTTCACATAGAATTTCAGAGTTTAACAAATAACAACAAGTTAACAAATCAGGTACAAGACCAGGAAAAACCAAGATATAGAGATAATTTAACAAACTGGGCTACAAGCCCCACTTTATACAATTTCTGAGCTCTCCGCTAACAACCACATATTTACCAAAGGGCAGAAAACCCTAAAAACATGGAGCACTTGCTCTCACCTAGCAATGTCAGTCCTCTTAGAGGCACATATCCAAATACTAGAAAGAGCTGACCCGCTCTCAATTTTTCCAGCCTATTAAAGGCAATACCAGACTTTTACACTAAATTGCCATCAAGGCACAGCTTACATCAAATGAAACGGGGGTATCTCGTACCCAACCTACTGGGCCTCAGTGGAAAAAGAACAGAATAAGTAAATGGCCCAAAATACCAAGATGAATGGAGACGTTGCTTGCACTCCTACATGAAGCCTTATAAAACCTAAGAGGCACTAGGCCGATGAAACAGGGGCTATTCCCAAACTATGGAGGTGACTCGTATAAGAAAAATTTAAGACATTACAGAAGGGAAGAAAACCAGTTACAAAACACAGTCACCTCAAACTAGTATGAAGGGGTGCTCGAGAGGGTAAAGTACTCTCTATCCCCGAATTACAGTTAAAGATATTTGAAGTTTCACAAAACCGAAGGGAGATTACATGTTTATTACACAGCAAAGGTCTCGGACCTTCCCCGCGGATTAAACTGCTGAGCTAGCTAGAAATAAAGATGTTAAGTGGCCATTACCTTGTTGAAGAGCTGCTGCCGGATGAAAGAGGCGCTTCCCGCCTCCTGCTAGACTACAGGTTTTAGACAAAAAGTGTTGACTTGACATAATTTTATTGTTGTGTGACTTTTAAAATGTTATAAGATTGTCAATTAGTTTTATAGGAGTAATCTTGAACCAAAATAATTATTTTATGATCTTTTACAATCTTAGATTAATGATAGTTTGGCTGATGATGCTCACGAAAAGGAGCGAAACATGTACCATGTAAACATCGTAATAAATATGTAAGTTTGTAATAAAAAAATTTATTGTAGTGAAAAGGTGGCAGTTGACAAAACTAAAGGAATTGTATCCTGCTACACTTCCATACACTATGCTAGATGTTGCTGAAGTGGCCCAGAGACAAGAAAATCAGCAGTTTTATACCCTCGTAGAAGATTCGAGACCTTTCATGAATAATCAAGCCACACCCTCTTTCTTTATTGGTCCATCTTGAAAATACACTCAAAGTCGAAGAAGAAATACATGATTGATCAAAAATTAATTACAGAAATTCTGGATTGGCTCAATTCAAAACAGGCAGAAAGAAAAGATTAATATTGCCAACCCACAAATGAAAGAATGAAATTTAGTAAAGAGAAAACTTATGAATACAAAATTTCTTCAAATAAAGTTCTTCCACTTCGCACCAGGGTGCATGGTCATAGTTTTTTAGTAGAGACATCTATAAGAGAATGGCCGCACTTCTTGATCAATGGAAAACAAAACAAGTTGAAATCCACACAGTATTGACAACTTCGTAATCACAAAATTTACTGTAGTGACATCTTCTGTAGTGACATGAGTTGATCCAGTTTTTAAAGTTCAGATTTTCTCCTGTAGAGGAGTACTTATTGGCGCAATATTTAAACTTGCGGCGTAGAGGTGTACCTCCCGGTACAAAAATAATAGGCGTAAGCAACTTCATGGCCACACCTCACAAGTCATAATAGTAATAGTAATAATAATAATAATAATAATAAGAATAATAATAATAATAATAACACCTACTAATCAAACTCGACTTTTCCACTTTTTACCCATGGGTTTAGAGAATTATTTCAAAGTTATACTAGTCCATTACATTTGCATCACCCTATTGTACATCAGTAAGAAACTTCGATGTTATACTGACAGGAATGCTAAATTAGGCTGAACAAATGACAAATACATGCCGTTAAGTTCAGAAATCCCTTTTTCCTCTCAAACGCTACTCAACTGTATTTCCAAAACATCTCAAAATACAACTGGTAAAATCCCTTATCTTACCTGTTCAAGACTACTGCAACACTGTACTTTCAGCCATATCTCAAGACAGTAATAAGACGCTTCATCTGAGTTTAAACACCTGTATCAGATTTATATTTAAGCTGCAATATGATTCTCACATTTCACCTGATTATAGTGTGTTGACATGGCTCCGTGCACACGAGCATAGCGGTCTCCACATATTATCCCTTCTGCATGGAGTTCTAAACTATGGTGTACGAAATTATCTTTCATCAAACTTTAATTACCTCTCCTCTTTTCATAACCATGCTACTACATCTGGCTCCTCTTTAACTATATATTTCTGTCACTCCAGGGCTTACAACCGCTCCTTTGTAGTCACTGCTACTAGGCGTGCAATATCTGCCCTGCTAACATTAGAGATTTGCATTCTCGTAGCTGACTTGTATGATGAGTGAAATACGAATTAGTGCTTGAATGAGCATATTTTCAAAAAATTTAGAAATGTATTTGTTAATTATGGGTTTTCACTGTATTTCCTTCTTTTATTAATACACTTCCGGAGCATAGGAAGCATCTGGATTGAACGGTTGGACACGGAATTACGAGGGCAGATCAGAAAATAAGTTGCACTTCCCAGTTATGGCCATTCATTACACCACCTATACAACAGCAACACGACTATAACGACATACACTGTAACATCACTTTTCCACATAGTTTCCAAGAGACTCCAAACATTTCTGCGAACGCACAACCAACTTGTCGATGCCGGATGCATAGAAATTTCTTCCAGCGTTCTGCAACCGCTCGGAGACAGCGGCCTTCACCTCCTCATCGGTCTGGAAATGTCGACCACCGAGCTTCGTTTTGAGCTTACCAAACAGATGAAAGTCACATGGCGCTAGGTCGGGACTGTAGGGTGGATGTTGCCAGACCTCCCACTTGAAACGCTGCAGCAGTTCTCTCGTTTGGCGGGCCTTGTGAGGTGTTGCTTTATCGTGCAACAAAATCACACCGGCGCTCAATTTCCCCCCGGCGCTTCTCTTAATCGCTTTACGCAACCGGTGCAACATTTGACAATACGACGCCGCGTTGATCATCGTTCCTTTCAGTATGAATTCCACGTGCAGCAAACCCTCCATGTCAAAGAACACTGTCGCCATAACCTTTCCGGCTGAAGGTTGAACCATCCCATTGATGTTCGCTTCGTTTCGGGGGTGAAGTGGTGGAGTGGCAATTCGCCACAGAAACCCGTTGCCGTCTGCGGCATAGCGTTGCAAAAATGCTGGGGAGGATTGGAAATGTCCCTTGTGCTCATCGGTGAGAAGACGTAGGACCTGTCTTTGACACAGCTTACGATATCCAAGGTCCTCGTGTACAATGGCAAACACACTGCCATACGACATGTTCAGCTGCTGCGCGATTTCTGTCATTTTAATGCACCGGTTCTGTCTAATGATCGCATTCACACTGTTGACCTTTGCACGGGTCCTGGACGTTGCAGGCCTGCCTTCGCTATGGTTGTCCATGGTATCCGTGCGTCCAGCTTCGAATTGCTGACACCACTTCACAATACCTTGCCGGGAAATGGCCCGCTCCCCTTACACAGCACTAATTTCACGATGAATGTCCGTGCAATTCTACCTATTGGCCCATAGGAATCGGATTGTCGCATGCACCTCATATTTGGAGTGAACGTCCAGTTGACGCGCCATTGCATTTGGCTGCTCTTCACACAATACTAGACGAGACACCACAGCGACTTGCCTAACAGACGTGTGGGCAGTGTCTGTCCCTTTCTCCGCTGCGCCCACGTTTGCGACGCACAGCGCGCTGCTGTGGCGCGTTAGTGCAACTAACCTTTTGATCCACCTACGTACTTAGAACAGCATTTCACATAACAAATTTGGAAATTTTATTTCTTTCCTTTCTTAATATTGAGAGACAGACAATCTGAATGAATAACAAAACAATAGAACTTGTTGTTAATGAGCTTGTCAGCTCTAACAATATCTGGGACTTAAAAGGACTGAAAAAAGGTACAAAAACTTGAGATAGTTACCAAGTTGTTATATTACACAGAGAAGAGCATTATTGCTCCATACAGGTACAGTATTTTACAAGAGCAAGATTTGCTTGAGCAGATACACTTCGAAGAAGTCTGAGCTCCAAAATACAAGAGTCTAGCCTCGAAGAGGCAATCAGTTTCACATGACACACTTAAAATTGTTCTAGGCAACCCATCGGATGACCCCACTTCAAAGTTCATCATTGCTCAACAATAATAGTAATCACTGTTCCCAAAGGGAACTAAAACGAAGAACAGTTACCTTATGAATAATACAGGATAAACTGGGGCATAATTACCCATACTACGTGGCCTTAACACATTGCGGACCGGGTGCTCATTACACTGCCCAACCCCTGTGCCCGGCCATTTTCTGTGTAACTTATTGCTATAGCATATGCACATAAACAAATGAGTTTAGCTTCACTAACCTGGTACTGATTATGTTGAAATTACTGGAGATCTTTGGTAAGAGTCCTAATAATGTTTTCCTGGTGTGGTATCTGCTCAAATATATTTCTGCTCATTGTTTTGGAGTATGTGGTGGTTTCAATGAGGGGATCATTTGAACAGTAGTTTTTCCAATATAACTTTTTTTTTTTACCTGTCCCATCAATATGAACAAAGCAAAAAATGTTCACATCTCACTACTAGTTACACCGGGCGAGTTGGCTGTGCGGTTATGAGTGCGCAGCTGTGAGCTCGCATCTGGGAGATAATGGCTTCGATCACCACTGTCGGCAGCCCTGAAAATGGTTTTCCATGGTTTCCCATTTTCCCACCAGGCAAATACTGGGGCTGTACCTTTATTAAGGCCACGGCCGCATCTTTCCCATTCCTGGGCCTTTCCTGTCCCATCGTCGCCATGAGACCTATCTGTGTCGGTGCAACGTAAAACAAATAGCAAAAAAAAACCTACTAGTTAAATCAGTCCACTTCATGCTCTTGGGGGATATTTTGTGTGATGATACAGTTTGCTGGTGATACAAGTTTGTCTGCTCGCAACGAGTTCAAAGAAATCAAGTCTTACTGTTATGCCAAGAGCTCCTGGGAAATCCTCTGAAGTCGATGTACTATTATTTTATATCCTTTCATCAGAAGAAATAGACATATCATTTCCATTTACACTCACAAAATCACTTTCAGCCTCGTTCTCGACCACCACTACTTCACGTTGTTTTGGAAGGTATACATTATTATCACCCGAGACACTTTCATCAGAATAGCTTTCAAAACCAAGCTCAGGATCGTCAACATCACTGGGGCATTCCGAATACTTATCTGCATGTAATTCATTAAGAATCTTGTCTGCACCTAAGCACGTGTTCAGTCTGGAAAGTGCCATCTTACCCACCACATGGCTCCTTGAAGGATGTAAACATGAGGTCAGAAAACTTAGCAAATAAATCATAAAACAGAAGAACGTAAAGCAAAACTAGCATGGAATAAACAAAAGCTTCAACACCGAGATTCTAGTAACTTTGACCTCCCGCTAGTTTCAGAACTTTCGACAGATGTTACCGAACGTATGAGTCCCGTGAAGACGAGTTAACTTGTCTCCCGTCTGCAATGTATTAAGAGTAACCGCCATTAACAGAAGGCTAGGAGGCGAAACCCAGCACTCCTTATAGGAATTACTAAAACCCTAAGTGGGCTTACGGCCCAAAGATTCAGAGGCTAATCCGATACTACAAGGAGGCGCCTAAAGCAGGAGCATTTAAGGCCAAGACAAGATTTACAAAATTTAAAGGTTGAAAACTTTAGTCACCCAGCTGCAAGGTTGAATGGGAGACGGTATAGGGTCACTACTCTTCATTCCCTTAATTTACATATTTCCAAGTAGGGAATAGAAATAGAGTCCTCAGACTTCACCGAAAATCCTATATTTAAACCACCAGTTTACAAAATTATGTAAAAAGAAAACGGCTGAAACCTCTCCTTCACACTACCCGCAGGCGCTGTCACATGTTTAGGTACATTTTGCCATGGTCTAGTATCTCTGGATCTTATTTAAGCAGGCCACGCCCCTGCCTCCTAGGTCTCCATCAGGTTGCACTCTGGAGCACTGGAGCAACTCAGGCAAGACAGCCTTAAAGTGCCATGCTTTTATCATTCCGTAAGGGAAGCTTCCAGATTAAATTGTTACTACCCTTTGCTGATAGGCTGAATTCACATACACACCCTCGGGTTTGATTGGCTAAAGAACATGTTTTCAAGCATCTGATAGGTAAATTACATTAAGAGGAGGAGCCATCTGTAGTATTGACAACTTCGGTACATTAAAAAAACAATCCTCAGAAAAAGGTTTACCAATAACAAAAATTAAATTTTCTAAACTCTTAGTTTGTTTTTAGTCCATGGGAGTGAGCTAACAAATCAATGGTAGAGCCATCTAACTGTAGAAGAAGAAATAGGGATGTAGGCAGAGAAAGTTCATGCCAGATAGCGCTCGTGTACTACTGGGTAAGCACAAGGTTATTGTGTTACATTTCTCCCTGTCAGGTGCGAGTAATGTATAGAATGTGACCGAGTTTTCTGAGCTAAAGCCGATTGTATCTTCTCTAATTTTACTCCAAGACTACATTAATTAATTGGATAGGTATATCCCCTAGTATATTGCGGACGATTTTCAGTGTTTAAGTCTTAAACAGCTGCAATATGAGCTACGGACCAGGAACTCTAAAACTAGCGGGAGGAAGGAAGAATTAGTACAGTGGTAATTAGAAAATTCTAACGCGCTTTATTATCCAAATAATGAATAGGAGTTAGCATGCCTTTGAGTACTGCCCATTGATAAATATATGTACATCCACAAGACTTAAATTATAAATAGATATTTAAACACGCACTTGCTCCCATTGCTTATAAACTTCGATTCATGTTTTTTTTTAAGGTTGATGGCTTACATGAAACTGCAGATACAACCTTTGTCCACCACCAAAAGCATGCAAGTTTCCCAGTGCCTGTTCCTTCGAATATTTGACCATCAGCCATAAGGTGAAGATCACTATCACAAATTTCCATCTGATTGATTATTTCGTATTTAGAAAATCGGAAATAGATGGAGCACCTGTTTCCAACTACAAATCATTGTGTTATGCTGGATACAGACTTTTCAGTGAAAAGTTTGTTTTGTTTATAAAAGGTTAATTTCAGTCGGGTGAAATTCTAAAATGCAGTATTGTGAAATCCGAGTACACAAAACGTAAGACCTATAATGTGAGGCTTACTTTAGGAGTACCTGGTGACATTATAGGAGGGAATGTGAACGTTTTGCTGGAGCAGGCCCCAAGGCATGTTATAAGCACATTGCTGCTGTAAGCTACGCATTAGAGCACTTCCCCAAGACTGGTATTATTCAGTGTTCAAAAACATGCAGCCAAAATTTATAAACTTTTCAGCATCCCCCTACCAAATGGTTGAGGCCAGTTAGCCCTATGAAAGTGGAATGTTTGCCCTTGGAACAAGTTTTGCTATTATAATCTCAGTTGCACCAGTTATAACTCTAGTCGAGGGGTATTTCTGTCTGAAAGCAAGGGGGCTGTTTTCAAGGGAATTTTCTCTATCAGGCCAAATGTTCAATTCTTTAAATTGGCAATACATGAAATTGATCCAAACATTAAATATTCTCCCAACAGTAGTTTTATGGTATTAAGGCCTAGTTCTTTGTCAGATTTGTTGGTCCTTAGCTTCATAACTGTCAAGAAGGGGGTCTGAGATTGCTCTTGGTAAACTGTCAAAGTGTAGTAAATAAACAATTAAAATTCGGTACATTGATGGAATCTTATGAGACTGATGTGGTGATAGGAGTGGAATCGTGGTTGAAAGAAGGGGTGGGTAATAGAGAAGTATTTCCAGAAGGGTACACAGTCTATCGTAGAGACCGAGGAGATAAAAAGGGAGGGGGGGGGGTGTTTATTCTGGTGAAGGAAACTTACTGTTCACATGCTTGGTTTACCGATGAAAGGGATGAAATATTAGGGATAAAATTAGTTTGTGATAATATGAAGGAGGTGGGAATTATAGGAACATACAGGCCTGGAAGAGAGGAAAGAGACATGGAAATCTTTGAGAAAATAATAGATTATACTCGTAAAAACAATAATAATGATATGGTAATAATTGGGGGAGATCTAAATTTGCCTGAAGTTGAATGGAATAGAGCTGCAAGTGAAGCCCATGAACAGAAACTGGCAAATAAGTTAATTTGGGAGGAAGGATTTACACAAGTAGTACAAGAACCGACTCGTCTCAATAACTTACTAGATGTATTCTTGGTTAAACCCTGTGAAATTGTTGATAAAACTAAGGTAATGGAAGGAATAGGAGACCATAAGGCTGTAATAATGGATGTAGGACTCGTACCAAAATGGCTTAATAAGAGGGTTACACAAGACAAGAAATTGTACAGAAAAACTAAAGTTGATGAATTTGGGACTTACCTTAAATCACAATTCAGTTGTTGGATAAGTGAAGGGAGTAACGTGAATACAGTTTGGGCTAAATTTAAAGGAATCATTTGGGAAGGAGAGAAGAGATTTGTACCTGTTAAGAAGGGTAAAATGACCTCAGACCCTGTTTATTATACAAGGGAAATAAGAAAATTAAAAAGAAAATGTAGAATAGTAAACAGGAAAATCAAAGAGGGTAGGGAGAGTAGAGAAACTAGAAAACAGCTAATGAGGGAACTGAATAGAGTGAAAAAGGAAGCAAAAGAGCATTATATGAATGGCATACTTCAAGAGGGTAATGACCACAAAGGGAAATGGAAAAAGCTGTATTCATATATCAGGAATCAAAAAGGAAAAGGAATCCAAATTCCTACAATGGTGGGAGAAGGGGGTGAACACTATTTAACAGATACTGAGAAAGCAAACCTATTTAGTAGGGAATTTAGAGATTCAGTAGATGATTGTCAAGAGTTGGAAACTGAAACAGAAGATAGAGAGGGAGAGAGACAGAGGGAAACAAGAAGCTTTTCATTCACAAACGAAGATATTTTCAGAGAAAACCAACTGCTTCAGCAAGGAAAGGCAGCAGGAAGTGATCAAATTACTGGGGAGGTATTAAAGACAATGGGGTGGTACATAGTGCCTTATTTAAAATTTCTCTTTGACTATGTCATAAATAATAGTGTAATACCAAAGGAATGGAAGGAATCTATAATAATACCAATTTATAAAGGAAAGGGTGATAAAAGGAAACCAGAGAACTACAGACCAATCAGCCTGACCAGTATAGTTTGTAAAATTCTGGAGAGTTTAATATCGAAGTACATCAGAGGGATATGTGATGATAAAAATTGGTTCATGAGGAGCCAGTATGAATTTAGAAAGAAATTTTCTTGTGAGGCACAACTGGTGGGATTTCAGCAGGACATATCAGATCAGTTGGATTCAGGAGGTCAGTTAAATTGCATAGCCATAGATCTTTCCAAAGCCTTTGATAGAGTGGAACATGGAATATTATTAAAGAAATTGGAGGGAATAGGCTTGGACGTAAGGGTTACACGTTGGATAAAAGCATTTCTAAATTCAAGGGTTCAGAAAGTCAAAGTAGGAAATAATGTATCTCAGGAAGAGAAAGTTTGGAAGGGAATTGCACCGGGTAGTATAATCGGTCCGTTACTTTTCTTAATATACGCAAATGATTTAGGGAACAATATAACATCAAAAATAAGATTGTATGCAGATGACATAATTGTTTATAGAGAAATAAACAACATTGAGGATTGTTCAGAATTACAAAGGGACCTTGAAAGTATCCAACAATGGGTTGAAGAAAATAATATGAAGGTTAATGGAGGCAAATCAACTGTTACAACTTTTACAAACAGGAGCTTTAAAACTGAATTTGAATATACTTTGGATGAGGTAGTTATCCCAAAAGATGGCAAGTGCAAATACTTAGGTGTGAGATTTGAAAGTAATTTGCACTGGAAGGGTCATATTGATGACATTGTTGGGAAAGCATACAGATCATTACATGTCATAATGAGGCTACTTAAAGGATTCAACAAAGAATTAAAAGAAAAAAGTTACTTGAGTATGGTTCATCCATTATTGGAATATGCAAACAGTGTTTGGGATCCTCACCAAGAATACGTAATAAAAGAAATAGATAGTGTGCAGAGGAAAGCAGCAAGATTTTTAACAGGGGATTTCAGGAGAAAGAGTAGTGTATCAGAAATGTTAAAGGAACTTGGGTGGGAAACTTTAAGTAAGAGAAGGGAGAAAACTAGACTTATAGGATTATATAGAGCCTATACAGGAGAAGAAGCATGGGGAGATATCCGTGAGAGGCTTCAGTTGGAAAATAATTATATCGGCAGGACTGACCACAAATATAAAATTAGAAGGAATTTTAGCAGAAGCGATTGGGGTAAATTTTCATTCATTGGGAAGGGTGTGAAGGAGTGGAACAGTTTACCAGGGGTAGTGAAGAGAATAAACAGCAACAGAGAAAATAAATGAAGTGTTAGAGGGCATTCGACCAGTGCAGGTTATTGTAAATAAAAAAAATTGTGTGAATAAATTAATTCCATCCCCTGGTCTAAGGAGTTTGGACAGCCAAAGTAGGGGACTGCCTGTACAGGTGAAGTACAGTGGGGACTTCGAGGGCCCTGGGACCGCTACGGTAGCTGTGGAGGCCCTTCAGGAACTCTGAAAAGTGGTGGCAAAAGGGGCTCTGGTTAAGACGCAGCAGGTCGTTATGCTACTTAGGATCCAGAACAGGTAAAAAAAAAAAAAAGTAAATAAATAAATGCAATGTAAATATTAATGTTATACCAGTTGTATAGTATCATTTGAAGTAATTCCACATACTGTATATCAGTTGAATATATTTGTAAGTAGTACAGGAGATATTATAAGTAGAATTTTGTAAACAATATAAATTTTTAAGGATGAGCTGTGTGTTTAATAGAAAACATTGTTAGTGTAAATTGTATAATATTGTATTATAGGAAAAACTTTCTTCTCTTGTTAATTTAATATTTAGTGCTTGACAATAATGTATTTTAGTGTACCATTTGCCACCGAGGTAGACACCTCATTTGCAAATAAAGAGATTTTGATTTGATTTTGAAACACAGTCTGGGTTCAAGAGGGAATATCTGTAAATTGTATCTGTTTTCTCCCAGAACAGCAAACACCAAATTACAATGTTGGACATCTACAAAGCCTGTATAAAGCAATTGGCATCAGGATTATGCAATGTTTGCTCAACAACCAAATTACCTGTAGTATTTTTTGAGTGCTGATGTCTTTGAAAATGAGAGCCACAAAAATGTAACATTCTCTTCTTCCGGTATATTCACGATTTCTTCCCGTACTTCAAAGGTGGTGATTTCTGCATATTCCGATATTGTAGGCTTATCGTGGTAATCCAGCCATTTTCTGGTGTATGGCCTCTTCCTTGTTTTTGTTCTGTTCGTGGTCCATGGAAAAAGCGATGGAACAGCGCCCGGTTTTAATCTTGATCTCTTACCTTTAAATACAAACGCATAAATTCGGTGGTTGTTATCAAAATGCCTAATCAGTTTGTAGGTAGAAAATAGGAATTATTTCCCTTCGTAAATCGCACTTACCCAACAAAGTTTTCGTGAAGTCACCGGGTTGAAAATAATGGGAAAACACACTTCAATATTTTCGGTCGGATTCTTCTCACTGAAATTTCTATAACCATTTCTTCCTCATTTCTTTATTTTGTGGAAACTGGTGAAATGAAAATGAGCTTCTCTGATTTTTTCAAAGAGGATCACTGCAATAGCTCGGCATAGTCACGAAAATAACAATTTAAGCAACTTAAATTCGTAGATATTTAGCGGCATGAGTACACAGAAGACAAATAAAGAGCGCATTGCGCTTACCCAGTACAACAGCAGTGCGCTCTATCGGTGCTAGTTCTATACATCCCTATTCTTTGGGAGTTTACAAGTTTTAAGTCCATTGGCATAGATGGCTGGGGAAATTGTACCCCTGGTACAATTACTATTGTTAATTTTATAATTATTATAATCATCTTCATTTATATTGTCATGTTGTACATTCTATCATTATTACTATCTCTACATTTGCTATTGCTACTACTATATAATTTTTAAAATGATTTGTTGTATTTTTTAAATTACATTTCTGTTAAAAAAAATTGTCTTGAAGTATAAGAGAGGGCCTTGAGCCCTAACTTTGCCATGAATAAAGATGAATTACTTACTTACTAACTTACTTACTTACTTACTTACTTACTTACTTACTTACTTACTTACTTACTTACTTACTTACTTACTAATAAGGATCAGAGAGAGGGAGAGAAACGTCAAAAATCATTGTGGGTGTTTTTTTGTGAAGAAATAATGTAAGAGGCACATCTGTTGAAAATGTAGGGGGGTATTGAGACTGGAATATCTGGATAATGAATATGAAACAAAGAGTGGATTACACCAGGAAGAACAGCAACATTTTTCTGTATTTTAAAAAATATATGACAAAAGGAAATAACAATTAAAATTGAAATAATTGATAAGGAGATTCAATACGGAACAATGAAATTTTTAACTTTAAAAGGAAATAAGAAAAATGTAAATAAACACTAACTTGTTTGTCCTAGAATATGTATTATTGTATTACATTTAAGACAAAAAGAAAGATATGGGTGATTGTGGAATAGGTTTATGTGTAATTTTAGCTGATGTATCCGTGCTTCGCTACGCGATTCTTAGAAAGACTTTCTTTGTGGTTTTCCTAACTGAAGTCAACTTAGGCCATTACAAAAACGTCAGTAGGAATGTAGCAATTAAAAGCAATGTTATCATACAAAATACTTGATCAAATGAAAAACCGCACATTTTCTCACTTTTAATGAACAGTGCCTATTGGATATTGACAATATAACAGTCCAATTGCCGACCTAACAGTTCAAAGTTCCCGTGCTGGAATTCCCAGGCTGCAGAAGCTGTGAACACTCCTTTGGCATTATTCTATTAAATATGCACAGTGCTCATTCCAATCAAAGTAGGGACTGAATAGCTCGAATGCTATAATGAACCAGTGTGTTACGTACCAGTAGTATCAGAAAATTTATGAACCAGAGGAGGAATGGCATGCTAAAGATGAAAGTTATCTAACTCCCCAGCTACTTCACACCAATATTCAGGCAGGCTGCTATACTTGGTACGACTGGGCGAGTTGGCCGTGCGGTTAGGGGAGTGCACCTGTGAGCTTGCATCCGGGAGGTAATGGATTCGAACCCCACTGTCGACAGCCGTGAAGATGGTTTTCCGTTGGCTCCCATTTTCACACCAGGCAAATGCTGGGGCTCTACCGTAATTAAGGCCAAGGCCGCTTCCTTCCTACTCCTAGCCCTTTCCTATCCCATCGTCGCCATAAGACCTATCTTTGTCGGTGTGACGTAAAGCAAATTTTAAAAAAAACTCGGTATACATAAGTAATCCCCATCTATCCCACCTGGGGGACTGCCTAAATGCAGATCAGTATTGATTGATTGATTGATTGATTGATTGATTGATTGATTGATTGATTGATTGATTGATTGATTGATTGATTGAGTAGCAACAGAAGATACAAAGCACATAACAAACAATTGTCAATGTAATATTATTGTTGATCAATGTTATGAGCTTTCTATATTGCAGGCTTTCATATTGTTTTCTTTCGACTCTGTTATATCTTACACAATTATTTATAGCGAAGACTAGTTTCTTATTCTCTGACTTTACAGACAGATTTTCATTAAATTCTGTTTACCCATTTTCTCGTGACTCGGCGCTAATAAGGACTTAGCAACAAAAATCAAAATTCATGAATATTGCTGTTATCATAACCGGTTCGGTAAAAATGTATAAGATGTAAATGGTTGGGAATTTAATACTATATAACTTTAGTTATGTTGTATTTGTAGTATTTGTCGATAGGACCACTAATAACTTTTTTTGCTTTACATCACACCGACACAGATAGGTCTTATGGCGACGATGGAATAGGGAAGGCCTAGGATTGGGAAGGAAGCGGCCGTGGCCTTAATTAACCCTCCAGTACACACGCGGAGTTTTGTTACACCAGTGCTCGCGCGGGGTAAAATATTACCCCATTCCTTCATGTATATTTACTGTAACTTAAAAATGAAATTATGTTCTTTTCATGACTCACCTGACTAGGGCCCTATAAATCAATAAAACACAATTAATATAACTCATAATATTGCCATTAATATATACATCTTGCAGAAAATGTATATCTTGCATAACTTCAAAGCAGACAATTTCGTTCATAACACTCAAGTTCATGTAGAACTAGAAATATGAACATGAAATATGAAAATCAGACTTCATTACTATATGAACACTGACGTTTATTCTCTTTTATTCACTATCGGTTTTCTTGTTAAGGCATTATTCACACACGGTACTAAAATGGTCTTGGCACACGTACTTTTCACACAGCACACAACAGTTTCCGCTTTTCTTGTCCCGACTTCTAGGACATAAAGCTCATCGTCCAGATGATCCTGGTGTTTTTCTCTTCAAGGGTGAAGCCAGGGAGGTCTGGGAAATTTCTTTCTTACCATTTGAACTCATTTTCAAGGCTTTCACTCTGATACTGCAAGGCAAAGTTGTTTGTGCCGCTCCAACAGCTATCTTAGGTTTCATCAGTTCCATAGCATTTGAACTTTCATCAATAAAAAATAAACGATGTCATTGGATCTGTAATGCCACGTATTTTCAACCTAGAGCCAGGCAAGTACGATGAAACTTTTGTGAGCACGAGTATGAACGTTTTAGGAGTCACTACGGTGCTCCATTTAGTCACACCATTACGTCCATATGTAGTTTTGGCAGGGCCTGTTTGAAGCGTTGTCGTTTTCACTCCCTGATGTATTGGCACAGTCCTCCTCAGGTAAGTCACTAACATCCTGTTCTGAGAGTGAATCATGCTCTGATGTTTTATGTTTTTCTCTTCACCATCGTCTTCTGAATCCACTAATTCTTCATCAGATAATTCAGAGAGAAGTTGACGAATTCATTCCCGGTCCTTGCTAATGTCCCTTGCTATATCACGACTCATATTTACCGTCTACACTAAAGTAACTAGCCATTCTCACAAACTCACACGCAAGAATGAAAACAAAATATGAGTCTGCCAATTTACTTCCGCCAGTGCTTGCATGGGGCAATATATTACCCCAGTCAACTTTGTCACTGCTGGAAACGTACTGAAGCACGAAGATTTATGATAGACATCTCAGAAGGCGCCTCACACTGTCCTCGATAGGTACTCAAGAGCCCAGTGTACAGTATTTG
Source organism: Anabrus simplex (assembly GCF_040414725.1). Taxonomy (NCBI): domain Eukaryota; kingdom Metazoa; phylum Arthropoda; class Insecta; order Orthoptera; family Tettigoniidae; genus Anabrus; species Anabrus simplex. The sequence goes on from NC_090269.1 coordinate 11,100,538, forward strand.
ACAGAAAAAAATCTACGGCTGTTTTCCAAAGGTTGGGGTAATTTATTGCCCCGCGCGAGTACTGGAGGGTTAAGGTACAGCCCCAGCATTTGCTTGGTGTGAAAATGGGAAACCACGGAAAATCATCCTCAGGGCTTCTGACAGTGAGGTTCGAACCCACTATCTCCCAGATGCAGGCTCACAGCTGCCGCCCCTAACCGCACGATCAACACGCCCGGTGAATTCAATTTTATGCCTTCCCTTAAACTACCATTTCACTCAGTGTGTATAACATTATTTATGGTCTAGATTGTAGTAACTTATTCCCCGACTTTGTATACCGATTTTCATTATGACTACTAGTAACATACACATTTGAGAATTACATTCTAGACCTTCGCCTAGATTGTAGCGACTTATTCCTCGACTTTGTATACTGATTTTCATTAAGATAAGACCACTAATAACGTAAATATTTGAGAATTAATTTTAGGCCTTCCCCTAAACTACCATTTCTCTCAGCGTGAATATGATTATTTATGGCCTAGATTGTAGCGACTTATTCCCGGACTTTATATACCGATTTTCATTGAATTCTCTTCAGCCGTTTTCTCGTGATGCATGTACGTACAGACAGACAGAAATTACAGAAAATTAAAAAGTGCATTTTCTTGTTACTACGGACACGACCGATAAAGAAATACCATCTTTTTTTAAATTCTGAGCAATGTACAGAACAAAACTCTTATTTTATATATATAGATTTAATGTAGTAACAGACAAATGTTTGGAATAAGGATAATTTAATGCATGTTTCAAATAAGTGAACGCTCTCTCTCCAGTTTCAGGTGGTCCACAACTAAGGATGGGAGTATTCTATTCTATATTTAGTTCTTTCAATTTATCCTTGCCTCCACAACCATTTGTAACTCTATTTCTTTCCAACTTGCACCTGCTCCTTAGTCTTGGCATACATCACTGATGTTGGCATGAATCAGAAGAGCTTGATTAAGGCAAAGTTTATGGTATTCTCTAATCGGGGCATTGTATCTACATAGATGTGGTAAGGCAGTGTGGCTTAAAACTGGAGGCCACTGTGTTGTACACTTTGTTTCAGAAATCAGATTGTTGAATGTAATACAATTCCTAGGTTTGTGGCTGTAGTGACTAACTACATAATTACAATATTTATAATATTAGCTGCTGTGTTCATTACAAGATTTTTGAAAGAGCAAGTATTTTATTTGATTGGTATTTTTGACCATTTTGTAATTTCTTGTCCAATCTTACATGCCTTAACATGATGATAGATATCCTTATTTGTATCAAGCTCATTTGAAACTTTATCTCAATGTTCATCAGTGCTTATTCTGTCTTGCTGTGTGATTCGTTTTTTAGTTATGGGCCTTTAGAAGGGACAGATTTACACTGTGGTGTACTTGACCATCCTCGCTTAGATCTGGTTTGTCAAACCAAAATGTGTATATAGGGCTAATTCCATTGATAAATTTAGATTCAATGGCTGCACAGCAAAATTAGATGATTAAATATTATTGCCTTCCATATTTCTTTTACTGTACGTTAATATTGGATATATATTATCTTGACAAAATGAAATTTCAGACAATATGGAAGAAAAACATAACAATTAAATAATTATCATTATTACAGTGTCGTTGTTTGGGTCATCAGTCCATAGACTGGTTTGATGCAGCTTTCCGTGGCACCTTATCCTGTTCTAACCTTTTTATTTCTACATAACTATTACATTCTATATCTACCTCTAATCTGTTTATCATATTCATACCTTGGTCTACCCCTGGCATTTTTTCTGCCTACACTTCCCTCAAAAACAAACTGAACAAGTCCTGGGTGTCTTAAGATTTGCCCTATCATTCTATCTCCTCTTCTGATCAAATTTTGCCATATTGTTTTCTCATGAATTTGATTCAGAATCTCTTGATTCGTGATTCAGTCTGCTCATCTCACCTTCAGCATTTTTCTGTAACACCACATTTCAAAAGCTTCACTTCCATACAGTGCAGCACTCCAGATGAAAGTCTTCACAAACGTCTTTCTGATTCCTATGTCGATTCGAAGTGAGCAAATTTCTTTTCTTAAGAAAGGCCTTCCTTACTTGTGCTAAATTAAATTTCCAGAATTGCTGTTCTAGGCACTGAACTGAAACATGTATTGTTTTACAAATAAACAGTAAACTCTACAGTGAATATTCCAGAATGAATAGCTGTAGGTATCTCCACAGGGATGTGAGGTGCCAGTAGCAGCTATAATATTAAAATGTTCTTACTTCCTGACATCTTAGACTTTTTATTAGGCATTCAAGGTTTACTTATTCTAGGCTGTCTATATTTAAAAGGCATATCTGGGTCAGTATACAAAACTTATTTCAGATGTAGTCATGTTCCAGGCTCCGAATTCTATTGTGCAGTTATTCCAAGACAGGTCATGGCTCTTGGCTACCATTCATTCTTTGTAAAAAGTTTCCCTCTTTATTTTGTGGTCTTGACATCACATGATAGTTAACCTCATCTACAGTGAAAGTCAGAATTTTTTGGACAGAATTATCTATACATGTAATACCCTTGTTATTAAAGAAAGAACAGGTTATGAATTTGAAATTACTAAACTCTGAATTTAATGCCTTCGTGTGTTGTTGTTGTTGTTGTTGTTGTTTGAGTCATCCGTTCATAGACTGGTTTGATGCAGCGCTCCATGCCACCCTATCCTGTGCTAACCTTTTCATTTCTACATAACTACCGCATCCTACATCTGCTCTAATCTGCTTGTCATATTCATACCTTGGTCTACCCCTACCGTTCTTACCACCTACACTTACTTCAAAAACCAGCTGAACAAGTCCTGGGTGTCTTAGAATGTGTCCTATCATTCCATCTCTTCTTCTCATCAAATTTAGCCAAATCAATCTCCTCTCCCCAATTCGATTCAGTATCTAATGCCTTCGTAGGTACTGTAATTATCGAAGTGCGATTTGTAGATGAGTTTGCTAAGTAATAATACCTTTTACTTACTTCAGATACGATAATTTTTTGGTCAATATATTTCAGACAGGAGATGTTTAGCTATACAAGGCATGCTTTGCACTTGTTATGTGCTGTGCACGTAGGTCCCATTCAGTGCCTTTCTCATGCACAAAGCAGATGCAACGATTCGTTAATGAAATGGAACGCAGAGGATAGAACAGTAGGCCTACATTTGATCAAAGGCAATTAGTAATATCATAAAAAAGGGAAAACATGTTGACAAATCACAGATTTGCTGAACATGAAGCAAAGTACTGTTAATGATATTATCTGCTGATACAAATTTCAAGACAGAATTGAAAATTTGCCGCAGACAGGTCGCCTGAGGGGTCCTTCTACATCAAGATTACAAATGTATTGAAGTGCCTGTGGTGTCCCTAGGAAGAAGTCTCTTAATTGTAGTATGAAAAGTGAAAAAAATCCACATCTTACTATATCCACTATTACTGCTGTAGTTGAGAGCGAGTTTGGAAAGAAGTTCAGTGGGAGTACAATCCGGAGGGTGTTATATAAAGGTGCTATTACGGGCAAACTGCAAGAAGGAAGCCTTATATCAACAAAATAAATAGGATCAAGCGACAACGATCTGCTAAGGAGAATCTTAGCAAAGACATAAACTGGTGAAAGACTGTAATTTTCTGCGATTAATCGAAATTTAACGTTTCTGGCTGAGATGGGCGCACCATAGATTGGACGCAGCCCATTATCTTCAGATTTTTAAAAACAACTTGGAGAATAGTGCAGAGAATATGGGAGCTGGGGACTGTTTTAAGTTTTATCAGGACAACGACCCGAAACATACGGTCTATAATGTACGGCTGTGGTTGTTGTACAACTGTTCTAAAGTTGTGAATTCCCCCTACAAAGTCCAGACATTAACCCCGTGGAGAATTTATGGGAAATACTGGAAAACAACATCTGGGAACTTCCTATAAATTTCAAAGATGGTGTGATGAGACAACTGCAAGAGAAGGGGGAAAAATTGTCCCATTCCACCACAAGAAAACTCGTGGAGAGCATGCCGAGATGCCTGGCTGAAGTGCTTTGCAGTAAGGGAAGAATCACGAAGTATTAATATTCCTACATGGACTCCATCCTTCATATTTTTGTTGTACTAGTACTTTTGTCCGAATATTGATGAACAGGCAATTTTGTATTATTGTAATTACATTCATAAGTTTCAAATGTTTTGTATATCATGAAATGAAGGGTATATTTATTTTTGGTATCTGTATGTGTAACTATTCATTCTAGAGTAAGCAAAATTAAACTATGTGTATGTTTGTTCTAAATCTTTTTATGTTAAATATAAAGGAAGTCTGCCTGTCTGAAAAATTATGACGGTCACTGTATATGTATCTTGCTAATTTTTTTTTAAATTATTTATTTATCTATCATATGGAATACATGAACATTATTTATAGTTCTACATCATGTATTGAAGTGCCTGTGGTGTCCCTAGGAAGAAGTCTCTTAATTCACCACTGTTAGATGTTTGTGGGCATTCTTAAAATAAGTGCCTAAGTGGAAGCTTCACCTTTAAGTTATGGTGAAGGTCTTTTCCTCCACTTGCTGATTTGGTGTTATGCTATTATAAAGGGTTGTAATGCCTTACTTAATGCCTGTGTCTAGAAAGCTCTGTACGTATATCACAAGAATAGTTCATTGAAACTACGCGCCTACCCTGTGCAGTGTGTTTGAGTAGAATATTGTGTAGAGGGTGTTAGATTATTAATTTTACTTAACCAAATACTAAAATTTTCAAACTGACAGGCGGAATACACATTTTTCTTCCATTATCCTTCTTTCATCATATATCTATTAAAACCTCGTTAAGACATATCGGATTTCATATGTTACAAATCTTATGAAAAATACCTTGTAGAGGAGAGATGTGTTCACTGCGACAGCCAGGAATCCACCCGTCAGCCCCCAGAAGTACATTTACCTTTATGACCTAATACAATTTGTCCCGCACCATTGTTCAATGCTTAACTACACAGGAGCATTTCCATTGGCTGAGACACAATCGGATATGACGTCACTCCCAGCAATTGAGTAAACATTAATTCCATTACCAACCCGTGCACGATAAAATCACAAATACATGCAATCTGTAAAGAAACAATGTACAATACAGAACAACAATAATTCACTATTCACCTTACCTTAATGTAGGGGAAGGTACAGCAAGTTTGCAGCTTTAAAAAATTTGTTCACCCTCGTGTCAGCAGGAAAGTTCTTCTTAAACAGGAACTCTGCCAAGTAGCCAGCAAAGTGGGCTTTCCTTCTCCCAAAGGCAGGAATAAAGTACGACCTGTGCTTGATTTGCCTCTGCCTGTTCTCTATATTTTGGTTGTGTACTGGCGGTCAGTTCCTTGGCGTCACCCTTCTATTAGCTCTGTATCTATGACTACTCCTCCTCCTATCAATGAATTGAATAGGGAACATGCATGATCCGGGGTTTTAATTAAAAATATGCTAATCTGATTCAAAATTTCATGCAGAATTCAAAAATGTGATCAGAATGTACAAACAATAACTCCAAACATGATAAAAATCTACGAAAATGTCACGTCACGCAAGTACGCGTTCTCATTGGTCTGACGTCATCGTACAGGTTGACTGAATTAGCAGACGAAATAACACATTGTGTGCTGTGAGAAGCAGGATACACTTCGCGTATTGCTACTTTATGTTAGTGTCTGGTATGGTTAAATTCGAGGTCTATACATTGGATAATAATCTGAGTGGTATATTTTAGACTTAAAATGAATCCTGCGCAGACAGTGAGGCAGAAAACTTATAAATGGTGTAGAGTTCCGATGTGCAATAGCACATCTCATACCATACCAAACAAATTGTTTATAAACGTTCCAAAGACGCTAAAAGAAATGGATTTTGGCGAGCCGGAGAAATGGTGGTGATATATCGGAAAAGTCTGCATTTTTTTTTTTTTTTCTTGCTAGTGGCTTTACGTCGCACCGACACAGATAGGTCTTATGGCGACGATGGTATAGGAAGGGCCTAGGAGTTGAAAGGAAGCGGCCGTGGCCTTAATTAAGGTACAGCCCCAGCATTTGCCTGGTGTGAAAATGGGGAAACCACGGAAAACCATCTTCAGGGCTGCCGATAGTGGGATTCGAACCTACTATCTCCCGGATGCAAGCTCATAGTCGCTTTTGAAGATTTTAACGTAAGATTAATTTGTTTGAATTTTCAAATCACTTTTCCATGTCAGCTGTTCTAGTGGTAAAACTTTAAATTTTAATGTATGATGCTTTATTTAAATGCTTCAATTACATCTTGGAATATGAAAGTAATAAACAGTGCATTAAATAATGCTGATTATTAAAGTATTCTCCAAACCTAACCTATGTTTAGGGTGATACATGTCTAGATAATAAATCAAAGGGGTTATGAACCATTTTGACAGCTCTAATTCTACCAATATATCTTGGCATGGGACAGTTATGTATGTCTTTATTGAAGAGCTTAATTGGTAAAGAAATTTAGGCTATATCTAAATACTCTATAATGTAACAAAGAATAGGCGTGTGCATCATGAAAGGAAACAACGTGAATTTAACAAATGTATAACTCTACACAAAACCAATGCTTGTCTGTTACGGTCTTATAAGTTAACAATGCTCAATTATAATAATTATCATAATATTAATGAAATAAACAACATAATTGCACACAGGTGAAAATAGTGATATAGGTGTTTAAAATATCCAACTTAGCCTAAGTTTTAGGTTATACAAGCCAAGTCAATAAACCGAAGGGTAAAAATACCGCGCGAGTTGGCCGTGCAGTTAGGAGCGCGCAGCTGTGAGCTCGCATCCGGGAGATAGTGGGTTTTGAACCCCACTGCCGGCAGCCCTGAAGATGGTTTTCCGTGGTTTCCCATTTTCACACCAGGCAAATGCTGAGGCTGTACCTAAGGCCACGGCCGCTTTGTTCCCATTCCTAGGCCTTTCCTGTCCCATCGTCGCCATAAGACCTATATGTGACGGTGTGACGTAAAGCAAAAAAAAAAAAAAAAAAAAGTAAAAGTCACGGCACCCAAAGACATTCCTGTATTGAGCGACTAAAATGTCACCAGGACACTTTTCTTTCCTGATATGCTCAGCTTGTTAAAAGCCAAATGTAATTAATGTTATTGGCTTCACGCCCCGCTAACTACTTCTACGATTTTCGGAGACGCCGATGTGCAGGAATTTAGTCCTGCAGGAGTTCTTTTACGTGCTAGTAAATCTACCGACACGAGGCTGACGTATTTGAGCACCTTCAACTACCACCGGACTGAACCAGGATCGAACCTGCCAAGGGGTCAGAAGGCCAGCATCTCAACAGTCTGAACCACTCAGCCCGACTTGTGAAAACTAGATGAAGTCATATTTATCTTTATCATGTTTAACTTTTTCCCTCCACAAAGATATTTAATTCTCTTTCATGGGCCCCGAAAGTGGGTAGGCCAGTTGTCCCAACCATAAATATATATTTTTTTGGGAATTATAGATTATAGTACTAATGATCTTTCTTTCCATCTTTCTTTCTTTCTTTCTTTCTTTCTTTCTTTCTTTCTTTCTTTCTTAATCAGTTTATCCTTCAGGGTTGGTTTTCTCTCGGACTCAGCAAGGGATTTCACCTCTACCACTTCAAGGGCAGTGTCCTGGAACGTGAGACTTTGAGTATGGCGATGAAACTGATGAGGAGGGCCATTACCTCGCCCAGGCGGCCTCACCTGTTATGCTCAACAGGGGCCATTTGGAGGATGGGAGGATCGGAAGGGATAGACAAGGAAGAGGGAAGGAAACGGCCGTGGCCTTAGATGCCTGGAGGAGAAGTAGGAAAATACGAAAAACCACTTCGAGGATGGCTGAGGTGGGATTCGAAACCCTTCTACTCAGTTGACCTCCCGAGGCTGAGTAGACCCCGTTCCAGCCCTCGTACTATTTGTTTTCAACTTTCATGGCAGAGCCGGGAATCGAAACTGGGCCTCCGGGAGTGGCACATATTAACCACGGCACCACAGAAGCGGACTAGTACTATTATGCTACCTATATGTTTATGTTAGTGCTGAAATCCGATTTCTTACTTTACTAATGCTGAAAGCCCGAAAATGTAATGTTATTCTTTAATAGGGGAATCAGTCTAGAAGGAAATGTTGAAAGTGATGTGATATCTATCCAGGTTCGTTGTTATCCTAATACTATGGGTTACAGTACACTGCACGTATATAAAAGACGCCACTTACAAACTTGCTTGTTATCCGCGAATTTCTGCGGCCACAAAAGTCACATTTTTCAAGAATGATGACATCTACACATGGTAGATTGTCTGACTGTGCTGTTTTGAACCTTTCTTCTGTCATTTCGAAGTTATTCGCGATTATGAATAATAAACAATCGGCTTTTAGCAACGGCTGATGCACAACGGCTGGTAGAGCTCCATGCGGTACTGGATCGTGACGTCACAGCGCGCCGCTTACGTCAGAGGCCGTTTCACTCGCCTTGCGGAAAGGCACTATTAAATATTTTTTTTAATGGTAGAAAACAAGGCAACATACCACAATGTAATACGTTTACGTACTATTTCATTGGTGTACTTTTCAAAAAAAATATTTTTGAAAATGATGCATGTTCCCAATTGAATGGTTGACAAGAAGGTGCACGAATCCTTCAAGTTCTAGGCAATCATAGGACTTCTAGCAGTCCGAAATTATAATTGTGCCTGGCAACACTCACTCTTTAATCACTGTGAGCTGCCTCCTTATCCCTTTTCTCGACAAAAGGAACAAAAAAGTTTTTATTCTTGTCTCTCTCCACCTCTCCAAATAACCACTGTCCTTCCGTATGCCTTCCTCGATTTACTTCAACTTTTCAAATTTGCTTTCATCAATTTCTATCATTACGTCAGGACCACCTATTTTTTTCTTATTTGCATCTACCCACACCACACAAACTTTCTTACAAAAGTTGCACCAGTCAACTAATAGTAGGGCCCAGAGGTTTGGGCAGTATGCACCATAGAATCGACATGTAACCAATTTCAAATAGGAATAACTTTTGAGTCAGCAAAGAAAGTATTTTTCCATGCACTCGCGTACCAACGGCATTGGGCACCCTCTTGGTTTTATCGATGACTGCTGAAAATTGTCCGAATGCTTTTCTTAATCACAGTCAATTTAACGTCACAACCACACTTCTCACACACTCTCTTACTAGAAAGCAAGTCGTGTTGTTGATAGAATTCCACTAAATATTAAATTTCTCATGATAATTCCAAACAAAACCACAAGTACTAATCGCGCACCCACTGCACGAAGCCATATTAATAACCAACAAAGGTAATCAAGAAACAATCGACAGTCATTGGCAGACGTCACATTACCTTTGTCATTAGCTGCACGTAAGGACAGCTATGTCAGCGTTAGCTTTTTGCCACTATCCAACATAGAATACTCTGCTATCACTGTACTCTTCTTCACTGCCCTAACCGGGGGGCGTACCAGGAGACACACTTGCTTTATCATAGTCCAATGGGTTTGTCACTAGCTGGACTTAACCAATCCAGACCAATGGCTTTGTCACTAGGCGGACCTAATCAATCCAGACCAGTGGCTTTGTCACTAGCTGCTATCACCATACAAAATGCTAGAGGCCTAACAGCCGCTTCACGGGCCTAACCTGGGAGCTTACGCTTCCAGATCCCCTCTACTTCATCGTAGTCCAATAATTTTTCCTCTGTGCCAGTCCAAACCAATCCGCTACTTCATAAATAGAAAAGTAGTGCCGCTGCACCTAACAATGTACGACTATATTAAGACATACCTGCCAACCCTTCCGATTTACCCGGAAACTTTCCGGTTTTTAACTCGTCTTCCGATTTTCCGATTTATTTTTACTTCTTCCGATTTTTCACTAATATAACCTCTAGTACCGCCAATACTCTTCCCCTTCGATAAAGGATAAATTCTTACGTAGTTGTATAATTTACGAAACCTTATGTTCAAGCGTATTTATTTGTTGCTTTATTTCGTGAGTGATTCGTCCGTCGCCTTCGTGTATCGTGTTTCCCGCTCACCACAACAGCGTGTGCGCTTTATGCAGCTGGGGATTCGGGGCGGCAATCGTCCTGCAAGCAAGAGGCTAGCGCGCGCTCGCGACTCAGTTAATCGGGACGAAAGAATGAGTTTGTGTTGTTCTCGCGCTGTTGACAGCGTTTCTGTGCGCAGTTTCGTCGGAGTGGTAGGCCACGTGTTTTTTCCCCTCTCTGTCAAAGTCGTTTGTTAATAATGTATGGGACATATTGAATTGTTCTGCATGTGATAGTTTCGCGTATTTAAGTGCATAATTGTAATTATTTGAATGTTTTTAAGGGGGTTCTTGTCGGTGACAGTTTCTGGCATTTTCTTTTCTCGTTATGGCCAAAAAATATAACAAACGTAATCTCCAAGTGTTCAGAGATACCTATAAATTTCCGTTCATTTTACCGTCTAAGGGAAACTACCGCGCCGTATTTTTCGCGTAATTAACGCCCTTGCATAATTTACGTATCCCAATAATTTTTGAGTCCAAAGTGGAGAAAAAGAAATGTTCACGTATTTGACGCACCCACAACTTCGAACATCCATCACTCAGCTCCGGATGCGTTTCGAAATAAAGATGTCAACTATACTGAAGTAGCAGGCTTCCTATCGCGAAACAGGCATTCCACACACAGGGCAACGTGCTGTTATTAGCCGTCAGGAAATCCCACTGCACTAGTTTTACGAGTGTTTCCGGTACGGGACATTCTGAGATCTCAAACTTATTTGTCAGTCCACAGTATTCCAGTAATACTGCATCATACAAACTCGCTGTGATCATTTACGTCGAGACATACGGGAATAGAGCAGCGGGCAGCAAGTATTCAGTGTCCAAATGAAACGTGCGCTACCGCGGTAACAGAAGTGCACTTCAAGCGGCTAACAAGTCTCGCAAAGCATTTCGCGGACAAAAAGCGGCAAGTTTCCGCAAGTAGAGGATTATCTGCTTAAATATATGATTTTGTTGCGCAATGTTGCATAAGCCGTTTCTCACAAAATGCTGTGTTTAAAAGAATGAGAAATAGCCGCGGCACATGGAATCGGTATCTCGGATTTGAAGGTTAGCCGAGGCTTGATTAATTTTCTGAAGAGAAATGAACTTTCTCTTCGACGAACAACAACATTATGCCAAAAAATGACGAATGATTTCAACCATTGTCATCGCTTTGTGATTGAGAAGCGTGAAATGAAGGAATATTTGATCTCCCTTTATAGGAACCGCACGTCAGACGCCAATCAGTTTCCGTACGCCACAAAGTCGAACAATCGATAAGAAAGGAACATATAGTGTTATAGTACGCGCTATCGGAAGCCAAAAACAACGATGTACTGCAATGCTTGCTGATGGCAGAATGCCTAAAGCAAAATTTCCGCGAGTGATCCACGTTCGTATTCAACAGAAAAGGTGGATGGACACGTCACTCGTACAAGATTGGATACGAACGGTTTGGGGTAATGTAGCAGGGTCCCTCCTTCGATGCCCGGCTCTTCTCGTGTTGGATAGTTTTCTTTTTTTTTTTTTCGGTATGCCATTCAGGTCGTATTTTCAGCTCGTAATGAGAAGAATATTTTCTAGTGTCGGTACTTCAAACCCACGTGTCTAACTTATCTAATGTACCCTAATTTGACTTTTCAGGAAAAAATCTCACGCTGGAATTTTACGCTGTGTGACGATAATTGCAAATGAGTTGAACCAATTGTCTTTATATTATATTTGATGTATCTTTTAAATGTAAATGAATTATAAATAATTTGTGAAGATCTGAATTCCTTGAATAATGTACGCATCCGCAGTTGTCGCCTGTATTTTTCGTCGAAAAAGTGCGTTAATTACGCGAGAAAATATGGTATTATGGATTTTGTTGTGTGTGTCGGGGTGACATAAATATTATTATTCGTATGTGTCATAAATGAGAGTGATTAGGTACATTTTCTTGTAACCATTTTTATGTTTTCTTTAGTTTAAGATTTTAAATTTAATGATCAATTCGCATTGTAACTGTAGATATGTATGCCTTTTATCCTGACCTATTTTCATGTAGACAGTGGTGAAATATACGTGATGAAATCCAAGAATTAAAAAATCTTCCTATTTTTGGGTTCTAAAAGTTGGCAGGTATGTTAAGATGAACAGTTGGCAGCCCTGTTCACCGCACAATCATAACCATCGCTAGAAGTCAACGAGAGACAAATAAATGACAATGCAATCGCGCCTAGATGTCTGAGCTGAAAAAGTGTTGCAAGTAACGGAACTTTTGCCCAGTGGGTTATTAAACATTATTCTCTGGTCACACTCTTTGACAATGAATTGGAGGTTACACTTGACCCTGTGCGACTGGCGGCTGGCAGGAATGACTTTGGCTGCCATTTTGAATAGAACAAAATTTCAACCAACTTCAGTGATTGAATCGAAACTCGAAGGTGCGAGTTCAAAATTCATGACTTCTGCACGCTTTTGGATGCTGACGCCAGTCCACATTCTGACAGATTTTAATTTTGTCGTCGTTAGTAAGGCATTTCACGCCTTGTTTCGTATCCGTAACCAAGCTATCACAAGACAGTTATGCAACACGTTAGTCAATTTCACACAATTATGTTCTTAATCCAGATGTAGGCTACCGTATCACGTGCCAATTATTCGCTACACTTCACTGTACCACTCAACATAAAACAAATTTCTAACTTCTGTATGGAATGCAAAATACAAGCACAAATAGGCTCACTGTGTTATTCAGCAATCTAGCTGCAAACCAGCAAGCAAACCTGAACATTTCTGAAGCTAACAGCTTGCTTCCCGAAGGTGCAACTTATCCTGTGAGGTTCAGGAATTCAAGGCCTTTTCCCGTAACCACGCAACTGTGGTGACGACACAAGTCAAACATAGGCAAGAGATATCAAAATACCCAAAATCAAAAAAATTAAAATTTAAACAACAGGATCCTCATCACATGTTGAAGAGCTGGTCTCCGCCCAAAAAAACCGGAGGGTAATTAACAATGTTTGGTATGGTAAGAAATAGTTTGAAATACCTTGAAAGAAAGACAGGAGATTTTTCTTTGTAATAAACGGAGTATTATTTAATTAGAGAAAGGAACAAATTACAGTACATAAACAGGAAGAATGTCCTCAAAATAGAATACAAGAAACAATTTAAAATCAATTAATTAATTAATTAATTAATTAATTAGAAATTAAATAAGGGCAATGTTAGTGACACAAGTGTACCAAAATACCTAAATTGGTAAGACGTTCACCAAATCAGAATGCAAGGATTAATTAAAATCAGTTAATTGATCAATTAAAAACTTATTGAGGACAGCATTATTGACATAAGTAACCAAATACAATAATGGGAAAAAGGCGTCCTCTAAATGCCAAAATTAATTAAAACCAATGAATTATTAAAGACCTAATGAGGACTGCACTAGTGACATAAGTAAACCAATACAATAATGGGGAAATGACATCCTGTAAATTAAAATGCAAAAATTAGTTAAAACCAATGAATTAAATAAATGACCCAGAGAACTGTCTTTAGAAATATAAGATTTAACAGGACCATGGTCATGATTCATAAAACAGGCAGTCAACTTTTTTGGTAGAATTGAAGAAACGTATCTCCCAGTTTAAGAAAGTACCTCGACGTTACATTTAATTCAGAGATTTCACCCCTTCCTTTTTCCTATTATCACAACCATGCAAATACGGACCACAGAGATTTCCCCAAGGGGTCGGATCTCAAATACACTTTTCAGAAGGGTAAAATTAATTTAAATTAGAAGGTATTAACAGTATCAATCATAATGAACCATTTTACATTTTAGTTACAGATTTTTAAAAAAAATTTAATGGAACCAAAGATAGAACGCAGGCTGCAATTACTTCCTTGAGATCCAAAAGATGCAAACAGTTCAGAAAGGAAAATAAAATCCAGAAGTTATTTGTGACCAGTTTCAGGAGGGAGAATAAAACTGGAATTACAATGACTTACATGATGTTCCCGGGTAGTTGCCAACGCCTTGGCGTCAGAAACTCTGTTACACAGGTCAGGAAATCCAGAAAGTATTAATTAAGATGAGGACATCCTCCACCAAATTGAAGAAAAGCATTAGTTCTGAGGGTAGAAAACCCTCGTCCAACTGAATTTTATCCCGGCTTCTTAACGTAGGCCGAAGCCAGACACTTTTGTGCCCACAAAACACATCTGACTCGCATCATGGCGAATGATTTACTCATCACTGCCAGGCAAGCTCACACCAAGCAGAAGTCACTCCTAGCTCGGTCAAGTGATCTGATGGGTTGGAAAGAAAACGAGCCCCAAGATAGACTCGCTCCAAAGGAGGCCTGACCCGGGACCCAAGAATATTACTCGTGGCGAGTTAATAAAATACATAAGACATTAAAGATAAAATATAGCTCCTAGGGCGGAGATGATACAATTAAAATTTAGCAACATGGAACCGCACAGTAGCAGAATACAAGACGGAATTAAATTCTAAAAGACACAAATTTCTACAGCGATATAGCTGGACCAAAAATATAGTGGGAGAGGCCTAAAAACACGTCACCTAGGTGACGCTGAGAAATCGCGTTTCTTTCACAAGGGATGACAAATAAAATTTTCAGGGCTGGATAAAATGTGATCATACTAAGCGGTAATAGAAAAAATTTGTAACGCGATAAGCAAGGTATTTTTATATAAATATGATACGATGAGAATAGGGACTTCAAATTTACGACTTGTTCAGCGGGAAAGCTTGTTAATGAGGAACGAACTAATGAGGCTTTTTATGAAATAAAATCTAGTTGCAGGATACACGCTGAAGCTAATAATCTTTGAAAAAGCACACACTACCTACTGCATTTGTATTATAAATTTGATTCAACAAACTTAAAACATGGGGATCCTAGGTAATTAATCACTATATCAGTAATATTAAAAATTGAGTGGAATGGCATCTGTATGTTAATTTTTTTTTTTCCTGTAACCTACAAATTTGCTAATCTTACTTTAAAAGCTATGGTAGTTGTGACCGTTTTTTAAAGAGAAATTATATTAATTTTTTATTTTTATTTTCAGTCATATGAGAAGCAAGGATTTCATTCTGGTACTCCTCCACCTTTCAATTTGCCTGGAAGTCAAAGCACGGCTATAGCTCCCAGTGGAGCTTATGCTCCGCATTTGTTTATTCCTACCATGGCTCCTCATCAGCAGCATCATTCGACTACGTTGATGCATCAGCCATTGCACCAGGTGAGTTTAAAATTTACCCATATTGTCTTCTCTATTAAAACTTCTCATAAAATTACTTTTCCTGAGACTTTGTATCGAAAATAAGTCTAAAGGAGATCAAGCTACCATCTAAAGAAGGTAATGATGAGGTTTATGAACTTTGTTCAAGCTATTAATTTCTTTTATTTTTATTTATGACAGAATACTGTAAGAACTGTATATATATGCAGGATTGTCATTATGTGTATACTTCGTGTATCGTTACACAAGGTATACGCAATAAGTGAGATTTAGTGCATGTTGTGGAACCATAAATCCATGGAAACTTTTCCCTTTCAAGCATGTAGCGTGTGTGTTATCCTTGGGTTTTCTCAAATATTGTACATTTTATCTCAATCCAAGAACGATTCACTGGAATTTAGGAAGTGGCTTTACATACCTTCTCAATTGAATTACATAAACAGCACTGTAGGATTGTAACACCTTAGTCGACAACACTCACATCGTATTAAGAAATTGCCTTCAGATATTGAATCGTCATTGAACATCAATAAAATAATGATACAGCTCTGTGCTTTTCATGCATTTTTATGTAGGAACTTATCTGAAAGAATATAAATTCCTTTGCAGAATGTAAGATATTTTCAGGCCTTGAAACCACATTGTGTTTATCTGGTCCTTCTATAATGCTCAAGATTTGCAGGAGTAAATTCTCTAAACGAGCATATTGTGTGTTATTGATCAGGGTGATTTGGATGTTGCTGTAGATATTCGTTCTGAAATCTGGTCACAGTGTTATTACAAGAAGTTACACTTCTGTTTGCCAAACCAGGACCTCCTTGCGAAGTTATAACAAATGAAGTAACCTTTGTTAGCCGCCATTAATATTTGTGTATTGAGGAAGATAGTAATATTTGCATAACACAAATAGGATGAGATTGGTAAGTTAAGCATTATTGATGTGTGGATAGTGAGAATGCAAAGGATTATTAGCTGGGTTTTTTCCTATCAGATTTCAAAAGTCTCGGGGCAAGCAAGAAGGATTTAAGCTCTTGATGTAATGAGGGTCAGCTCCTGAGCTTCTTCAGTACTGATAAATGATTTCAATTTTTGCCTTCAAAAGAGAATAAATGGGTTTGAGAAAGTAGAAGGTAATTTAGAGATCAGAAAGCATTTTCTGGGTATATGTGCTTGACTGGTATGGGATTTTTTTTTTATTATTTTTTTTTTTTTCTTCAAATTAATTTGTTTCTCAGGGTCAATTTAGAGTACCTGGTACAAATCACAACTCTTGTCTTGAATTCTTGAACTCTGTTGTGAATATATTCAGGTGAGTTTAGGTAACTGTCTCATCTCAAGTCAGTTCAGTATATCTAGATGTGAAACATAGAGATAGTGTATTGTTGTTGAAAAATTTGTAGAACTTCCTTATAAAGTAAGTTAGAAATCACTACCCACTCTATGCTGCTTGTGCTCTTCTGCTTATGCACGTATTACCATGAATTTGTTGAATTGAGCGTCTAAACACTTGTGTTCTTTCTTTTGGGTCTAAATGTTACAAAAGTGTATAAATATATTTCATTTGCATTTCATGAGATTTGCTGAGTTGAGAAAATGACTTGATCCATTAGTAGTTATTTGTATACAAGTGTAAGAAAAAAAAAACTATTAAATCCAGAGGGCTGAGACTAGCGTTGAAAATCAAGAAAGTAGGAGAATGGCTGCAAAAGCACAATTTTGTTGAAAGTTTCATCAGAAGCAACTGCAAATATGCACCCAATCAACTAGACAGAAGCCAGGTGAGCTTTATTTACATGGACATTCTTGGCTAAGTTTGTGCTATCTATAAAGTCCAGAATGTGTGATTTTTGATCCATTTATGACAGATTACTACATTGAATTACACATACATACACTGATTGAATTAGGTAAGTACAAGTCTCTGGCAGGGTGAAGGACTTTGCCAGCGTGTAGTAGTCCATTTCATCTTGATGACAGTTGGCATTTCAGGGAGTCTTGGATTCCGTAAGACACCAGAAATGTTGTTTGGTGACCACTGCGCGGTCTCCCATAATGCTCAGAGATTGGTTGGAGCTGGGTCCAGAGTTTGCATATCCCTGTCAATAGCACTCCAGATATGCTCAACAGGATTGAGATTGGATGATCCTTTGTGTGAGTCAAGCATCTCAATGTTCGTTGAATGTTCAGCGAACTAGTCAACCACAGTTTAGGAATGAAGGGCTGGCACATTGTCTTGCTATAAGCACAAGTCTCCAGCAGGTTGGTGGAGGTAAACAAACAGGTGGACAAGATCTGTCAGCAGGTCCTTGTATTATTATTCATTGGTGAAGGACTTTGGCAGATATAGCAGAGGTCCCATATCATACCCGGTGAACAGTCGTCATATGAGAATACCATCAACACCAGCCTGAACTGTACCCTACTGGCAAGAGGGATCCATTGTCTTGTACCCTGCCATCGGCGTGTACCAACTTGTATCTCGTTTCATGTGTCCAGCCAACCTATTTCCATGCTTCACGAGTCCGATAGTGGTATTCTTTTGGCCTTGGACGCTTGGTGAGCAGATGTACTCTTATAAAACAATGGCTTCTGCACTGTTTTGCAAGGAGATGGTTCTTGGTGGTAAAGCTGCTCACACTTCATTATCTAGCTCTGAATTCATGAGCGATCTGGTGCACTTAATCCCATGTAACCGTTCTTAATATCCAAGCTACACGATGATGATCCCTATCTTTCAACACAACAGTAGTTAACTCTGGCAGTGGTGGTTTTGTTTGAATCTGCCGAACTTACAATACAATACTCTTAAAACAGTGGTCCATGTCAGCGCCTGCACAACTTTGGATGAAGCAAAGCACCGAAAATCTGGTCCCAATGCACTAAGCTCTATGTTTTACCCAACGTGTGTATGACTATTACACGGCAAGTACGGAGGCTGACAACGGCACAGTTATGTGCCACACCATACTATTACAGTAGACTGGGTCGACTCTGGTGCCGTTTTGTCAAAATGGCAGCTCTCTCTAATTCAGTTACTCATCAGTGTATTACATATAGATTAGTTGCCTAGATTTGAAAATTAAATAGTAATATAGCGTTGTCTTTATTTCTTATTAAGAAATACAAACAATTTATTGGTTGGGCTTTGATAAATTTTCCCTATATTTTTTTAAAAAACTATCAACCATTTTTAATTTCTAATTACATAGAATTGACTTCAACACATTATAGAAGTTCCTTTTGACATCATTATAATTACCAAATGATTTTCCATGCATAGAATTCTGTGGGTATTACAACACACACAGCCGGGTGGTGCAAATTCCAGTCGGTATGGTGGAACATCTCAGTATTTTTTGTTCATCTCTCTATTGGTGACTACAGACATGTGGCACAGAATCCTTTCTGTCCTTTAGTTCTTGTTTTGTTGACCGACTTCAGTACTCATCTGAAAATTGTTCATCGGATTGTGTAGAAATAGCTCATAGTACAGAATGCTTCGAAATTCCTCTATTCACAAGAGCATCCATATGAATATTCTGCAAATAATTTTCAGTGTAATTTTGTGCCATGCCAAACACAACATTGAATATATTACTACATATTTGCACAATTTTTAACATGCCTTGCTGTAACAGACTGACCATTGAATACATGATTTAACATTTTGTAAGCAATCTCGTAAATATCCGTAAATGAAAATTTTATTTTTAAATAGTCCCATTTCACATGGCATAAACCCAAGTGACTACCATGTCTAGTATTCCAGGTCATGAAGGCATGAATCAAAACACTAAAATTTAAGCAGCCCATCATGAGGATGTAGATAGAAAATTACGTATTTTACTGGAATAACCCTAGTCTTCACTATAGAGCAAAAGCTCTATGCCTCACTCTTTGGGAAAAATACCCACCAGTAGTTGTTGAAGCAGTCATAAACATTATCATAAATACCTACTGCCTGATGACTCCTTGGCTGAATGGTCATTGTAATGGCCTTCAGTTCAGGGGCACCGGGTTCAATTCTTGGCTGAGCTGGGAATTTTAACCATATTATTTGATTAATGCCTCTAGCTCGGAGGATGAGTGTTCATGATCGTCTTAATGCATATCTTCATTTACACACAGCATATCACACTACTAACCTCCACAGAAACTCTCAGTAGTGAATACTACAGTCACTGTATTAATACAGTGAGGCCAAGTCCGTGCAACCACCATGTTCCTCCCAACCACTCAAACAGATAATTGTATCACGGCAAGGTCAGGGAAAAAAAGCAAAGAAGGTATGAATTGATTAAAAAGAAACATACTGAATCTTATGATTTATATTACATATTTATTACTTGACAAAACAGGAATATAGTGACACTAACAGACACAACATCCAAGTTCTCCATTAGGTTGATTGCATCATGTTTAGGCAGATTGCATGAGCTTACCAACTGATTCTACTTTTCTTCTTCTTCTTCACCGGACGGTCAGGGGCACGCGGCTGTGAGCTTGCATCTGGGAGATAGTGGGTTTGAATCCCACTGTCGGCAGCCCTGAAGATGGTTTTCTGTGGTTTCCCATTTTCACACCAGGTGAATGCTGGGGCTGTACCTTAATTAAGGCCACGGCCGCTTCCTTCCAACTCCTAGGCCTTTCCTGTCCCATCGTCGCCATAAGACCTATCTGTGTCGGTGCGACGTAAAGTAACTAGCAAAAAATTCTTCTTTTCTTCATGGGGCCTTTAAATATTTACCTAGATATGCCTGCTCCCTTCACAAAGCTGCAGGTTGTTCTTATTGGGTCGTCTTGGATTTTCTCTCTCTCTTAACCTGGTAGTCCTAGAGTGGAGAGTGTGATTCTACCCAGCGCCCTCACATTCAAAAAGTATGTGTTCAGCCGATTCCTCTGCTTTCCTACATATGTTGTCTCTTAATACTCCAATTCTATGTAGGTGTTTTTTCAGATGGCAGTGTCCTGTCAACAGTCCTACTACCCATTTTATATTTTCTCTGCTGAATTTCAACATTTCGTTAGTTGTCATAGGTACGACATCGTAACTGGTGTAAAACCTTTAATTAGTATGTTTAATATATTTTAATTATAGTTTATTTCATACTGAATTATCTTTTAAGTATTAAACATGACTAGTATATGGTTTCTCTGTAAATATGTAGTATAAAATTGTATAACCTCAAATACGTGTTGTGTATAACCTCAAAATCTATAGAGTCGAAAGCGGTAGAAAATTCCATAATGTTCGTATGTTAGACTTATTTTACTATAATTTGGTATATAGAAGGGTTCTGGAAACTTACTGTAAGGTTTTATTATCCAGATACATGTAGAACATTACGAATGTTGTAGATATTTCCATAGGTGTTTGTAAATACTGAAAGAAAGTTCGAGTACCCATTCAACTAGCTGGTCGATCGATGTTTCAAGTGTGTTTCATTAGAGTGTTGTAAGAACTCTTCCAAAAGTCAGTCATTCTAGATGGTTGATCGAGTAGTATAAATATCGAGCTGTCAGTCAGTGAAGTCAGTTCTAAGTTCTTAGTTCTTAGGACTCAGGCGAGTGATGGACTGGGAGCGACTGTTGGGCTCCGAGGTGGAATCTGAGTATTGGACTCAAGTGAGTGAGGCGGTGAATTCAAGAGACAGTGCGCGCGTCAGTGTTGTTGATATCTGTACTTGTCAGAATCGACTTCAGGGTACTCCGCTATTGAGTGTTGTATACAGCGTAATTTGCTACTGTGTGTAATTGTGTGTTGTGACGTACAGTATAAATAAAGTAGTTTATATAAGGAAGTGAATGTGTTCTCGTGTGATATTTATTTACGTAAAATAAAATTGCATCTCGGAACGATAATTTGGTGACCGTGACAGGACATAACGGGACACTTCAAGACTTCAGCAATGAAGATCAACCAAATGAGCTTGGTGATGTTACGGAAAGTGCTGACATCCTGAGGTTTACCGACAGCTGGAAGAAAAGCGAACTTACAAGAGATGCTGCGCCAGGTTTTGATAGACAACGGAGAGGACCCAGACAGTTTCGACTTCAAAGTCACCTCGGAGGAAGAAACCAACGACCGGGTATGCAGTATGTTCGCACAACTAACTGCGTTGATGCAGGCCCAGTCCGAAAAACTCAAGGGTAAAATCGAGGTCCAATCCGAAAAACTCAAGGGTAAAATTGAGGCCCAGTTTCAAGGAATTAAGGACCAAATCAAGTCGTTGGACAACGAAATACGAGCCTCGGTGGAGCCCGTAGTTCAAGGCCCAGCGGAAACAGCGAGTGCGCGGTGTGAAAGTACGACAGCTCTGGAGACACGGGTCAAGCCTGCAAGCAGTGTGGCAGCTCCGGCGTCATGAAGACGGCAACTCCACGGAACGACAGGATCATTGCAGTGATGGTGGAGTCCTTAGTTCAAGGCCCAGCGGAAACAGCGAGTGCGCTGTGTGAAAGTACGACAGCTGTGGAGACACGGGTGAAGCCTGCAAGCAGTGATGGCAACTCCATGGGACGACGGGATCATTGTGGCGACAGCAGCTGACAAACGAGGGTGCCACGTAACCAGGACACTAGTCCCGGCACAAAATCATAAGCCGGTAGGAACGTTTAATTCAGCACCCTGGAAAAGGAGAAGACTCAACAGGACCAAGACCACGACGGGCGAGCCTCTCCCGTGCATCACATCGGTCGACTACGAAGACGTGTACGTCCTGGCAGAACACAAAGGCACGACCAAGGGGAAAGTCGGTGGGAGTGTCGACTGCCACGCAAGGGCCTGCGGATCATTGCTACGGAGAACAGGGACACCGTCAGCCAGACCCAGCGGATCCCCCATGGGAAGGGGGTGGCCATCGATTGAACTATCTACCTGCGATATGTGGACTTCAACAACGCCAACGAGAAGCCAGTGTGATTGAGGTAGTCTAGGTGTAATTTAAATAGTGAGGACTAAGAGAGATGTAGAAATAGACATAAGGACACGTAGATATAATTTTTAAGACCTAGAATAAGGAATATACACGGTAGATATTGAAGGTTTTAGAGGAGATAATTGTCATAGGTTCGACATCGTAACTGGTGTAAAACCTTCAATTAATATGTTTTAATATATTTTAATTATAGTTTATTTAATGCTGAATTATCTTTTATTAGTATATGGTTTCTCTGTAAATATGTAGTATAAAATTTTATAACCTCAAATACGCATTGTGTATAACCTCAAAATCTATGGAGTCGAAAGCGGTAGAAAATTCCATGATGTTCGTATGTTAGACTTATTGTACTATAATTTGGTATATTTGAAGGGTTCTGGAAACTTACTGTAAGGTTTTATTATCCAGATACATGTAGAGACATTACGAATGTTGTAGATATTTCCATAGGTGTTTGTAAATACTGATGGAAAATTCGAGTACCCGTTCGACTAGCTGGTCGATCGATGTTTCAAGTGTGTTTCATTAGAGTGTGGTAAGAACTCTTCCAAAAGTCGATCATTCTAGATGGTTGATCGAGTAGTATAAATATCGAGCTGTAAGTCAGTTCTTAGTTCTTAGGTCTCAGGCAAGTGATGGACTGGGAGCGACTGTTGGGCTCCGAGGTGGAGTCTGAGTATTGAACTCACGTGAGTGAGGCGGTAAATTCAAGAGAGGGTATGTTATAGTGCGCGCGTCAGTGTTGTTGATATCTGTACTTGTCAGAATCAACTTCAGGGTACTCCGCTATTGAGTGTTGTATACAGAGTCATTTGCTACTGCGTGTAATTGTGTGTTGTGACGTACAGTGTAAATAAAGTAATTTATATAAGGAAGTGAATGTGCTCTCATGTGATATTTATTTACGTAAAATAAAATTGCATTGCAGAACGGTATAGTATGCTTCTTGTTTGATCCTTTTATCAGTTACTTTGCAAGCCTGCATCCTGGAGTATTTTTCCAGTTTTCCATTTGTTTCTTTTGTGCCCATTTCCCTATGTAGTGTCGGGCTTGTCCATAGGAAATCCCGCATACAGGTTCTGGGCCTACAAAATGTGTTTCTGCCCCTTTCCTGACCAGTTTATCTGTCTTTTCATTTCCTTCTATACCTGCATGACCGGGTACCCATATTATTTTGACATTGTTGTACTTTGAGAGCTTCAGGAGAAGCGATGACAATACCAGACAATTCTGGATATTATCCGGACTGCCTCTAGTGCCTTAATGGCCACTTGGCTGTCCGTAAAAATGAAAATGTTCTTATCCCTATAGTTCATTTTCAGATTTTCTTCAAGACATGTTGTGATAGTTATCATTTCAGCTTGAAAGACTGTAGTGTGTCTGCCCAGGCTCATCTGGATTGATCTCTCAGGTCTTCCCGCATTGATCCTCCCTCCTGTGCCATCCACAGTCTTTGAGCCATCAATCCACCACACTATATCTTCTTTTTCAGTATTCCATTTGTTCGTATCCCAGTCTCCTTTTTTTATTATCTGGGTCTCAAACGGTTTTTCAAAGTTGTACTTTGGTATCATATAATCAGAAACATGTGTAGAACTTCCTCTGTTATTACTCTGTTAATTTTAAAGTGTCCCAGATTGTGTCTTTGTGCATTCCTGCACTCTGATTATTTGCCTATTATATGAACTCATTCTAGCCTGTTCTTTTATGAAACTGCATAGTGATGGAAGTTCTAGTAAAGTATTCAAGACTTCTTTCGGCATAGTTCTCATAGACTATCAACAGTCTAATGATCATTTTGTATATCCACATTACCGTTGATGGTCTTAGGCCACGTCTTCCCAACGGCTCTTTTACATGCATACACAAGTTCTTGGCCTGGGTTATGTTCCTTTCTATATGTGAATTCCAGGTGCCTGTTCTTCCATATATATCTTACCCAAAGAGTTTCAGTGATCTCTTT
Organism: Anabrus simplex; assembly: GCF_040414725.1. Classification (NCBI taxonomy): domain Eukaryota; kingdom Metazoa; phylum Arthropoda; class Insecta; order Orthoptera; family Tettigoniidae; genus Anabrus; species Anabrus simplex. Next base: position 11,124,833 of record NC_090269.1, read on the forward strand.
CCCTCTAATTTTCTCCTTCTTGTAAAAGGGACCAGAGTTATCTTGTTCGGGTTGACTGATAGTTGTTCTTCCCAACATCAGTTCTCCACAAGGTTAAGTGATCTTTGCACGAGGTCCTGGATGACACTAATCACCTTACCTCGTACCACAATCACTAGGTCAACTGTGTATCCTTGTGTATAGCAACCTTGTTCGTTGAGCATAGCTATGACTGTTCACCACGAGGTTCCACAGCAGAGGCAAAAGAACTCCTCCCTGAGCACAGCCTCGGGTGGCCCTAACCGTCAGCGTTTCTTTAAACAGGGTTGCTTTTATCTTCCTCCCGTCTAACATGGATGTAATCCATTTGACAACGGTTTTACTCGCCTTGCTCTTTTCCAATGCTTTGATTATAGTCATAGGTTGTATTGCTGAGGGTTCCTTCTATATCTAGAAATGCCGCCAGTGCAATTTCTTTATATTCTAGGCTTTCCTCTGGTTTACAAACGAACTGGTGGAATGCTACTTCAGTGGATCTGCAAGGTCTATATGCAAAATGATTTTCATCTAAAGTTGAGTTCCGTTGCACTGTTCTTCTGATATATTTATCCAGAATTTTCTCCATTGCTTTCAGCATGAAGGAGGTTAAACATAATGGTCTGATGCTTTGGCTTGGGCATAGTTTGCCCATCCAGGCTTGGGTATGAATAATGCTTTAGCTTGAGACCATGATTTCGGCACGTACCCTAAAACTAGACCAGCTCTGAAGAGGTCCGTCAGGGCATTGACAAGTATCTTCCGTCCTTGCTGTAGGAGTATCGGAAATATCTCGCCTGGCCCAGGAGCCTTTATAGGGTGAAACATGTCGGTTGCCTATTTTACATGGTTGTTTTTAATTATTCTGTTGGCACAGTTCCAGTCTGCTCTTCGAGCTCCGGTCTCTGTTCCAACCGTTTCTTCTTCTGTTATCTCCTCAGCTTCAGGAGAGTGACACGCCATTAGAATTTCCAGCGTGTCCTTCCCCGCCTGAGTAAACAACCCATCTCGTTTCTCCAGAGTCCCCACTTGATTTATATGGGTTGTTTTAAGAACCTTCTGGAGCCTTGCTGTTTCGGTGTGCGATTCCACTTTCTCACAGAACAGTCTCCAAGATTTTCTTTTTGCTTTCCGTATCTCTAGGTTATACTCGGTGAGTTTCCTATGATAAACGTCCCACATACCATTTCTAGATGATATTCTATACAACATCCTAACCTCTTTTTTCATTTTGGCTAGTTTGTTGTTCCACCACCTTACTTTTTTGGTGTTTTTCTTTTCTTTGAAAGGACGGTTGTCATGGAATGGGTCTATAATTGCCTCTTCTAATAGTTTCTCTGCCTTATCCAATTCTTTCTGTCCTCTCACGTTAGTTGGAATTTTTTGTACAGCCTTCCCTAGAACTTCTATATATCTATCCCAGTTACTTCTTTTTGGGTCTCTGTACATCTCAGTCCCACATAGTCTCACATTTATTGCAAATTGGATGTGCTGGTGGTCTGCCAATGATGGTTCCTCCAGTGCTTTCCAGTCTTTAATAAAGTTTGCAATATGCGTAGTGCTTAGTGTAATGTCTGTTAGCTCCCTACGATTTTTATTAATAAATATAGGCTTGTTTCCTAGATTTAGTATTGTCAACTCGGTTCCAATAATAAACTCTAGTAAAGACTCGCTTCTTGCATTGCAGTTCGTGCTGCCCCATGCTGTGTGGTGTGAATTTGCATCTGCTCCAAGGACTAGGTCTTTGCCTTTCCTCTATGCGTTGCAAATTAGGTTCTCAACTTCTTCTGATGGGTGCAGGATAGTTGAGCCATATGGGAGGTATGCAGAGCCTATGGTTATTTCTCTGGGTCCTTCCCAATTTCCAGGTTTTATCTTGGCTGCCACTAAGTCCTTTGAACAATGTTCCTGCAACAGAAGGCATTTTAGTTTTCTGCTCACAAGTCCTGCTACTCTGCCCTTAACTACCCATGGCTCTTGTATAAGAGTCACACCGATAGCCTCGGACTTGAACTTCCTGACGAAATTGCCCACAGCTGATTTTTTATGTTGTAGGTTGGCCTGTAAAACTTTCAGTACCATCCATGCCAATGCCAGGTGTTGTTTTCCCCTTAATTATTTGAAATTTGATTTGCCCTAGTCCAAGTTTGGTCTTAAGGCCTTGCTTCTTGAGTTCTTCAAAATCTCTTTCATTAAGGTCCAAAACAATTGTCTTTCCTGTGTCATCAGTAGTTGTTGCATTGCGCACTCTCCACTCTTTCGTCAGAAGTTTGGTGTCATGCTGATGTACCTGACAAGCACATCATCAACCTTCATCTTGTCAAATGGAGGAGGAAACTTGGTGATGACCTTTATAGTATTCAGCACCTTCTTGGCTTCTGCCACCTCCAAATTCTCCCCTTTCCAACGGTTGCAATTGGCCACTGTCTGTTTCAGCCAGATTTTAGTTTCTGGATTTGCACAGATCAGTACCACTGCTCCACTTTCCAGTCTTGGAGACTCGAGGAAGCCTGGAAGGCATCCGTCCGACAGTGGTTTCATTTGCGCTATCAGAGCAGATGAAAGTTCCTTCACGTCCTCCTCTTTCAGTTTCCCGTATGGGAAGGTTTTAGGTATTATTGCTACCTTGATTGAAGTTAGTCTTTCCGAAAAGGACATGACCGTCTCCTCTTTCTGTTTCTTCGCGGGTGGTTTTGTAGCCTAACTTGATGGTGCACTATCCTCCGACCTTGGCCTTTTGGGCGTTGTTGGAGGGATAGCCTCTCACTGTTCCCTGTTCCTTGGCTTCTTCTCCGTCCGCTATTTTGGCTTCCTTCCTCGTTCTCTTCCTTTGCTTGTAATATGCACTGTTGCGAGGTGGTCTGTCAATATGAAATGTGTTGATTTTCGATGCAGAAATTATTCAATTCTGTCTCTACGGATGTTTCTGGTTTGCTTGTGGTAGCAGTCTGCTCTACTGGAGCTTCTGTTGCCATTTCTTGTTTTGAGTCAGCGACAGCCTGTCCAATTGGGACTTCTGTCTCCATTTTTTCAACTTGGGCTTGCGCCCTGATCTGCTCTACTGGAACTTCCATGGCTTCCCTTGATGTTGAAGATTTTGAAATTGGTTCTTTATAAGCATCCATATTTCAATCAGTCATAGGGTTTTTGCCCTTTCTAGGGTCCTGGGCGTCGTTCTCACCATCTGTGGTGAGGCATACAGCCAGACATTATCCTCCCGCAACTCAGGCTCTCCGTAGCAGAGACCACGCTCCTCAGTCATCCATCCAGCGCTCCGCCCCTGGCCCGAACCTAGCCAGGTTTGTTCCCCCTTCAATTGTTGAGTTAAAAATTAGAGCATTCTCTGCTGTACCTGTCACTGCAATGTCTGGTAGATTAGAGCTTGGTGTATTCTCCTGTATTCCTGCATATTTCTTATTTTTTTAGACTGCAGGGTTCAGAGTGATGGGAGGCTTCCTTCTTTTCGGAGGCTCTCGGTGAAAGAAAATTGTGGTAACGGCATTACATTTTTCCATTCTCTCATACTTATTCCCACACATGCGGCTCAAGTGTGCTGAGGGGGGAAACAACATGCCAATCACTTCAGCAAACTGTATTGTGGGTGCTTAGATTACCTTTAAAATACATCAAGTACATGGACTTATTTCACACCCTTCTCTTTTAACTTCCCTTTGCTTCCTTTGAATTGGGTCCCTGGGAAATACCTTCATGAAGAGTTCCTTCTCCAGCCTGTTGGTACAGCCGAATTCTCCAACAACTCGGCATTTTTGCCAACCTGCAAACTAAAACCAATAAAACGTGTTTACAATACAGTGCTAGGGACCAATATGGCAGATCGAGCGCAACTCCAGACACAGTCAGTCAGAAATTGAACCGACCTGGCTGCACTGTATCAATATAGTGACTGTAGCGAATACATTCCTCCACATAGTGTTGGCATCAGGAAGGGCCTCCGGCTGTAGAACTAGGCTTATTCTGCATTCATGGCAACCCCAGGTAACTAGAGAAAGGCCAGGAAAGATGATGCTCTAGAACTTCATAATCTGTTGAAGAGTCTGAGCACTATTGGTAATTCTCTAAATTTTGGTGCAGTGCTTTGTTAAGAAGAAAATACAACTGGGCCAGTAGTTGAATCTGTGGACCCTGCAACACAACCCAATAGATAAACTTCCAGAGGAGGGGGACTAAAGAAAACAATGACTCACAAAATAGCGCTAAAGTTTGTGAAGCGAGGAGTCCAAGGATTTGATAATAAAAAGAATTTAATGGAGTTCAAGTTTAAAGATGGTTAATGTTAACAGAAACACTCTGGATCCCATTCTGTTTAAGAAAACGTGATTTCACATTACCTTTGTAACAATGAAATATTACGTTTAGAAAACGTACATCAAATTGCCAATCAATTAGAATAGAAAAAACTCCTAATTAAATGAGAATAAATGGCACTCCTAATTACAAAATAATAAATTGAATTCAGATTAAATAAATATAAGGGTTCCTCTAATTATTATTAATGACTGCTTAGGAACCGAAAATCGTTTGACACCTAACATGAGTTGAGACTCGAAGGGGATCAGCTAACTTCCTATAGAAAATCAATGAACTTAATAATCAGGAAAATTTGAAGCAAGGCAAATTAATAAAATTAAGGTACAGTATATAACAGGGGTGTCCACTAACCTTAAATTTGGGAGCCGCAAATTTTAGTGACAAAATTCGGAGCATGTTTAGGAAATGATTTATAAAATGAAGGAACATTTATTTTCTACACTACACAACCAAATCATTGCGATCCGCTGCCGTTGCCGTGCCAAGTTTAAAATTTAGGCCTAGAATTCAGATTCAAGACCCCCAGTTAGGCCTAAATCAGCGAAGGTAGCTGTGTTTGGTGACAGCCAAGGAAGGGGAATTGTGGGAGTGATTAACGACGAGAATATAGCAGCAACCGGAGAATTATATCCAGGAGCTTCTATCAGCAGTGTTGTGGAAAACGTAGAAGCAGCAACTAGGAACTTCGGGAGTGGCGATGCAGTGCTTATCATTGGTGGGACGAACGACGTAGCTCACGACGACGCCAACAATGTAAGATCACAACTTAAACATACACTAGGGAAGCTGACCCACACTAACGTCTTTGTAGTGAACGTGCCCCACAGGCATGATTTGAGTAGAGACTCGTGTGTGAAAATTGAAGTGGACTAGGTCAATACAGACATTGTTAAAATTTGTAAACATTTTCGGAATACTCAGGTTATTGAATGCAGCGGTTTTGAGAGATACTGTTATACAAAACATGGCCTCTATCTAAACAATTCAGGTAAACGAAAGATAGCAAATATTGTTCTAGATTTTATTAATCCTAAGATATGTACTGTAAAACAGGCAACTCCCTTGAGTTATAATACTGACCAGGAAAACTAGTAGAAAGAGCCAGCTGTACTTCAAGCTGGCTCAGTCAACTAGAAAAAGAAACTCAGGATAGTAAGGAATTTCAAGTTACCCAATTGCAACAGTCAAGTTTTAGGGAGGAAGGGGGTCTGAGATTGCTCTTGGTAAACTGTCAAAGTATAGTAAATAAACAATTAAAATTCGGTACATTGATGGAATCTTATGAGACTGATGTGGTGATAGGAGTGGAATCGTGGTTGAAAGAAGGGGTGGGTAATAGAGAAGTATTTCCAGAAGGGTACACAGTCTATCGTAGAGACCGAGGAGATAAAAAGGGAGGGGGGGGGGTGTTTATTCTGGTGAAGGAAACTTACTGTTCACATGCTTGGTTTACCGATGAAAGGGATGAAATATTAGGGATAAAATTAGTTTGTGATAATATGAAGGAGGTGGGAATTATAGGAACATACAGGCCTGGAAGAGAGGAAAGAGACATGGAAATCTTTGAGAAAATAATAGATTATACTCGTAAAAACAATAATAATGATATGGTAATAATTGGGGGAGATCTAAATTTGCCTGAAGTTGAATGGAATAGAGCTGCAAGTGAAGCCCATGAACAGAAACTGGCAAATAAGTTAATTTGGGAGGAAGGATTTACACAAGTAGTACAAGAACCGACTCGTCTCAATAACTTACTAGATGTATTCTTGGTTAAACCCTGTGAAATTGTTGATAAAACTAAGGTAATGGAAGGAATAGGAGACCATAAGGCTGTAATAATGGATGTAGGACTCGTACCAAAATGGCTTAATAAGAGGGTTACACAAGACAAGAAATTGTACAGAAAAACTAAAGTTGATGAATTTGGGACTTACCTTAAATCACAATTCAGTTGTTGGATAAGTGAAGGGAGTAACGTGAATACAGTTTGGGCTAAATTTAAAGGAATCATTTGGGAAGGAGAGAAGAGATTTGTACCTGTTAAGAAGGGTAAAATGACCTCAGACCCTGTTTATTATACAAGGGAAATAAGAAAATTAAAAAGAAAATGTAGAATAGTAAACAGGAAAATCAAAGAGGGTAGGGAGAGTAGAGAAACTAGAAAACAGCTAATGAGGGAACTGAATAGAGTGAAAAAGGAAGCAAAAGAAAATTATGTGAATGGCATACTTCAAGAGGGTAATGACCACAAAGGGAAATGGAAAAAGCTGTATTCATATATCAGGAATCAAAAAGGAAAAGGAATCCAAATTCCTACAATGGTGGGAGAAGGGGGTGAACACTATTTAACAGATACTGAGAAAGCAGACCTATTTAGTAGGGAATTTAGAGATTCAGCTGATGATTGTCAAGAGTTGGAAACCGAAACAGAAGATAGAGAGGGAGAGAGACAGAGGGAAACAAGAAGCTTCTCATTCACAAACGAAGATATTTTCAGAGAAATCCAACTGCTTCAGTAAGGAAAAGCAGCAGGAAGTGATCAAATTACTGGGGAGGTATTAAAGACAATGGGGTGGTACATAGTGCCTTATTTAAAATTTCTCTTTGACTATGTCATAAATAATAGTGTTATACCAAAGGAATGGAAGGAATCTATAATAATACCAATTTATAAAGGAAAGGTTGATAAAAGGAAACCAGAGAACTACAGACCAATCAGCCTGACCAGTATAGTTTGTAAAATACTGGAGAGTTTAATATCGAAGTACATCAGAGGGATATGTGATGATAAAAATTGGTTCATGAGGAGCCAGTATGGATTTAGAAAGAAATTTTCTTGTGAGGCACAACTGGTGGGATTTCAGCAGGACATATCAGATCAGTTGGATTCAGGAGGTCAGTTAGATTGCATAGCCATAGATCTTTCCAAAGCCTTTGATAGAGTGGAACATGGAATATTATTAAAGAAATTGGAGGGAATAGGATTGGACGTAAGGGTTACACGTTGGATAAAAGCATTTCTATATTCAAGGGTTCAGAAAGTCAAAGTAGGAAATAATGTATCTCAGGAAGAGAAAGTTTGGAAGGGAATTGCACAGGGTAGTATAATCGGTCCGTTACTTTTCTTAATATACGCAAATGATTTAGGGAACGATATAACATCAAAAATAAGATTGTATGCAGATGACATAATTGTTTATAGGGAAATAAACAACATTGAGGATTGTTCAGAATTACAAAGGGACCTTGAAAGTATCCAACAATGGGTTGAAGAAAATAATATGAAGGTTAATGGAGGCAAATCAACTGTTACAACTTTTACAAACAGGAGCTTTAAAACTGAATTTGAATATACTTTGGATGAGGTAGTTATCCCAAAAGATGGCAAGTGCAAATACTTAGGTGTGAGATTTGAAAGTAATTTGCACTGGAAGGGTCATATTGATGACATTGTTGGGAAAGCATACAGATCGTTACATGTCATAATGAGGCTACTTAAAGGATGCAACAAAGAATTAAAAGAAAAAAGTTACTTGAGTATGGTTCGTCCTTTATTGGAATATGCAAACAGTGTTTGGGATCCTCACCAAGAATACCTAATAAAAGAAATAGACAGTGTGCAGAGGAAAGCAGCAAGATTTGTAACAGGGGATTTCAGGAGAAAGAGTAGTGTATCAGAAATGTTAAAGGAACTTGGGTGGGAAACTTTAAGTAAGAGAAGGGAGAAAACTAGACTTATAGGATTATATAGAGCCTATACAGGAGAAGCAGCATGGGGAGATATCCGTGAGAGGTGGAAAATAATTATATCGGCAGGACTGACCACAAATATAAAATTAGAAGGAATTTTAGCAGAAGCGATTGGGGTAAATTTTCATTCATTGGGAAGGGTGTGAAGGAGTGGAACAGTTTACCAGGGATAGTGTTTGATCCTTTTCCAAAATCTGTACAGATATTCAAGAAGAGAATAAACAGCAACAGAGAAAATAAATGAAGTGTTAGAGGGCATTCGACCAGTGCAGGTTATTGTAAACTAAAAAAATGTGTGTGAATAAATTAATTCCATCCCCTGGTCTTAGGAGTTTGGACAGCCAAAGTAGGGGACTGCCTGCAGGGGTGAAGTACAGTGGGGACTTTGAGGGCCCTGAGACCGCTACGGTAGCTGTGAAGGCCCTTCAGGAACTCTGAAAAGTGGTGGCAAAAGGGGCTCTGGTTAAGACGCAGCAGGTCGTTGTGCTACTTAGGATCCAGAACGGGTAAAAAAAAAAAAAGTAAATAAATAAATGCAATGTAAATATTAATCGTATACCAGTTGTATAGTATCATTTGAAGTAATTCCACATACTGTATATCAGTTGACTATATTTGTAAGTAGTACAGGAGATATTATAAGTAGAATTTTGTAAACAATATAAATTTATTAAGGATGAGCTGTGGGTTTAATAGAAAACATTGTTAGCGTAAATTGTATAATATTGTATTATAGGAAAATTTTCTTCTCTTGTTAATTTAATATTTAGTGCTTGACAATAATGTATTATAGTGTACCATTTGCCACCGAGGTAGACACCTCATTTGCGAATAAAGAGATTTTGATTTGATTTTGAGATCGTTATTGTTCGGGTACACATCAAAGAATGTGATTTTACTTTTGAGAATTGCTTTTTTGAGTGTTCGTTTTTGCTGTGAGTTTTCTCAAATCTGGCTGATAATTGGTAAGCGCAGTTTGCACAAGTTCACTTAAATGTTCATTAGTTCAATCGATATTTAGATTTAAGGAATTTAAGCGTTGAGTACAGTGATTCACACACATAAGTAGTCCCATGGATTGAGATAAGTCTCTTAGCACACTCTTGTTAGTGGGTATTTTTCTTCTGGAACATTCTTCCATAATTCTATGGTAGAAACGCCACTTCGTTTGAGTCCTTTTAGTCCTTAGTCCTCTTGCAGTTCTAGTAGCTCCAACTCTACAGCTGCTGTATCCTTTGTTATTGGTGATGAAACAGGACAACCATCGCCCACAACATCAACAGAAAAAGGATTTTCCAGGAATAAAAATGAAGGTTTAAGTAATCTCAAATCATTAAATCTGCTATTGATTTCTTCAACAAGGCCAGACATTTTACTCATGTAATCTTCAGTTTCCACCTGAACGTCAGGAACCAGCAGTCTCCATATTCCTTGCTCAGCGCTTAAAATACAAGATAACCTCTTGCTTTACTGTGTGTGGAACTACCGCCAGAGCTCTTGATAATAGATTAATGTGATGATGCATACTAAGTACACAAGAATCTATGTTAATCTATAGTCATTAATTCTCAATGACATTTTAGATTGGGACTGGTGCAAGAATGGTTAATAATGAAACTTTCTGACTTGTTAATTCAGCCTGGACTAAAGGCAAACAATATTAGTAAAATAAACACCACACTATGAATATAAAATACCCATATCACTCATACTGAATATTTTTCAAGCTGGATTTGCACGAAACATTAACTGAATCTGCACTGGCATGATTAGTCTTAAGGAACAACATTTCTTATTTAGTTCTTTTTCTGGGTTGAACCACTAGAGAGCTCTGTTTGTGTACGTTGTTTTCATTTGTACAAGAGCAGAAAAGGTTCACTTACAGAGGTATACTGTATTGAAAGGCATTGAACACAGTATTGCCTTTCTAGAAATGCATGGATCGGGAAATCAATCAGAGACGTGGAGTTTTAACGCAGGGTCTTCAAAGAAAAGTCACAAAATATTTGGGCTAGTTTTCTGTCAGCAGAACTCCTTCAACCTTTAGCCTTTGGTTCTCCCTTAGTTTGTCAGGTTTGTTATTGGCCTCCTCACCCTCGACCAGACAGTTGCGGGTAGTAATATCTGCTGTCACATGCGATAGCAGGATTGCTCCTGACCAGTCCTATATGTAACTGAGTATGAAAATGAAAATTTCAATGACTTAGTGAATGAAGTGGTGGATGTAATTTAAAAAAACGTAAAACATAAACTGCAGTGAAGCAGACATTGATGACATGCAAAAGTGGGAAGAGTGAAGGGAAGAGATGAATTCAAGTTAGATTAGTATTGACTCAAGATCGCAAATAAAGTTTTAATGAATACAAAGAATTTAAAAGGGGAAAAAATATTAATTAAAATGGATACCGACAATCATACTAACACAGAACAGAGATTCCCGTGTTTACATTTAGGAAAAGTAAGAAATTCAGGACACGACATACATAAGAGGAAAGCATCTTATAGTAGGTAATGGTAATTTGTCACGATCTTGGACTCCAGCTCAGCTTAAGTCAATTGATCAGCAGCAAAATGCAACAATGCCAGAAATACATGCTTGTACAAAAGAGAAAGGAATGGGCAAGGTTTTTATGAGTGAAGATTGTGCTTGTGTCATTGACTCCTGGTAGAGAGTACACTGCATGGTGTAGCTGTCAGATTGAGACATATGAGGGTCCAGCAGAGGTCACATAGCTGTGAGCTTGCATTCAAGAGTTAGTGGGTTTGAACCCCACCATCAGCAACCCTGAAGATGGTTTTCTGTGCTTTCTCATTTCCACACCATGCAAATACTGGGGCTCTACCTTAAGGCCATGGTTGCTTCCTTTCCTATCCCGTCGTTGCCATCAGACCTATCTGTGTCTGTGTGACGTAAAGTAAATTGAAAGAAGGGGGGAGAAAAGGGTCCACCAGAGGGGCAGAAGACAGAGGTAAAGAAATAGAGGCTGGGATAAAAGTTTAAGGGACTTCTTGTCCAGAAAAGGTAAGGCACATGAGGACAGTATTGACAAAGAAATTAAGTGAGGGTAACGAGAAGTAAGGCTAAACAACCTGACAGGTCATAAAAGTAAAAAATAACTACATTGGAGCTTAGACTGTGTGATTATAGAGAGGTTTTTAAACGAGGTTGGGAATGAGCTTATGAAACAGTTAATGGTCAAAATGCACATTATTATCTTTGGTGAGAATTAGATCACTATAAATTGAGGCAGGTCAGAATATCAAGGAAGATAATATTGATGAATTAAGGTTAGTATTGACTCAAGATTGCAAATAAAGTTTTAATGAACGCAAAGAATTTAACAGGAGGAAAAATATGAATGAAAGTGGATAGTGACAATGATACTATCACAGAACAGAGAATTCTTTGTTTACGTTTAGGAAAAGCAAGGAATTCAGGACACGGGATACATAAAAGGAAAGCTTTTTATAATAGGTGATGGTAATTTTTCACGATCTTAGACTCCAGCTCAGCTTAATTAAATTGATCGGCAGCAAAATGCAACAATGCTGGAAATACATGCTTGTACAACGGAGAAAGGAATGGGCAAGTGTTTATAATGTCTGTGATGTACCATTGTGCCATCAGAGTTCCCTCAATCACTACCAGCTTTGACTTGAAGTCGTGCCCGATTGCTCCCCGCCATGGCGGTAACACCGATGTGCCTCTCCAAAACATTTGAAGAATGGGAACTCTCCCCAGGTCAGCATCATACTCGCAGATGATGGTCATCTGAGGTAGTGCAGAGCCACAGTTCATCACTAAACACAATGCAATGCCATTCATGAGCATCCCATGATTCCTGGTCATGGCACCACTCCAACATCATTACAATTTATTTTACATCGCACCAATGCAGATAAGTCTTTCGACAGTGTGGTATAGGAAAGGGCTAGTAGTGGGAAGGAAGCAGCTGTGGCCTAAAACAGGTACAGCCCCAGCATTTGTCTCGTGTGGAAATGGGAAACCACGGAAATGCATTTTTGGGGCTGCTGACAGTAGGGTTTGAACCCACTATCTCCCAGATGCAAGCTCACAGCTGTGTGCCCCTAACCGCAAGGCTAACTCACCCAGTACACCACTCAAAATGCAGCTATTTGTGTTGTGCTGCTAACAGCAGCCTATGCATGGGACTGTAATTCTCCAGTCTGGCTGCTGCTAGTCTCAAACCAATGGTGCGGGTTGACCCAGAATGTTGCAGGGAGTCCATTACTTGTTCTCTGGTGGCAGGTGCAGATATGAAGGGGTTACGATGTGCTTGGTGCACAGTATGGCGATCTTCCCTTGTGGTGGTCAGGCATGGATGACCAGAACCTTAATGACGAGTATGTGTGCCCTCGCGTTCCCATGCAGTCCAACATCGGACCACTGTCGCATCCACTTTGGATATTGCATGATTCGACCACGACGAGGCTCCTTTCAAACTCTGTCAGTTGCTGATAAACACTGTCTCACGAGTGGGTGGCATCTCCATGTCCTTCATAGTGATCGCTCAACATCAATATCTGACCATTTCTTCTGTGTGCTTCAATTTTTATTTTTTACTTTTTTATTTTTGTCACGCAGTGTAATTCACGATGAACGGATTGAACACTTCAGATGGTGATTAAGTGGTAAGGATAGTTGGAAACCCAGTATAGAAAGGACTGGGGTTTCAAGATGATCGGACTGCATCCTTCCTACTTTAGAAGAGGAAATTTCAATTGATTTAGAAAAGGAATTATTAATGTGCAACAACAACAAAAAAAGCAGGAGCAATTTCAGGTATCAACAATGAATTAAGGAAGGAAGAATATCCTTGAAAGCATTGTCACTAAGATTTTTGATGGAACAAAATTATCAAAAGCATGGCAGGAAACAGTCATCTGCATTATATATTTGAGAAACGGGCTGAAAGATCAAAGTATAATCTATCAGCTTCATTGTCCGTATTGATATTTTGAGCACACAAGTATAAAGGATGAGAGTTTTCCACCTAGTCAGTACTTTATTATATAGATTTTATAGATTTTGGACACTTTATATAATAAAGTATTGATTAGGTGGAAAACTCTCATCCTTTATACTTGTGTGCTGAAAGATCAAATCCAAGTAATTATAGACAGATAACTTTTCTTGATTCACTAAGATTTGCACGAAACATTAACTGAATCTGCACTGGCATGATTAGTCTTAAGGAACAACATTTCTTATTTAATTCTTTTTCTGGGTTGAACCACTAGAGCTCTGTTTGTGTACAGGGATATTGACAAAAAGAACTAATGAGCTGGGTGGAGGGGTGCTTGATCCTGACAAAGTCTCCAGTCAGGATTCAGAAAGGGAATGAGGGCAAGTTGTTATATAATGTTAGGTCATAAAAACAATGATGGATAAATACATAAAGAAGAAAAGAGGCCCATTACACAATCGATTTAAAGAAATATGATGATTCAGTGAGTAGATGTATATAAATTGAGGCAGGTCAGAATATCAAGGAAGATTACGATTGAAAATACTTGGATGGAATTTAAATGTTCCATCAGAGTGAAAGATGGGGTATTAATGGAGGAAATATTGTCAAAACTGGATCCAAACAGGGTTGTAAATTGGCACAAAAATAATTATTGTTTATTAATGATGTCTTACATTCAAAAGGCTTTGAGGAAGACAAATAAGGACAGAACATAGTAACAAATGATCACTTTGACATAGCTGCCAACTTTTAGAAATGAAAAACAGGAAGATTTTTTTTTAATTCTTGGATTTTATCACATATATTGCACCACGGTCTAAGTGAAAAAAGGGCAGGATAAAAGGCATACATACCTACAATTACAATGGTGATTGACCATTAAATTTAAAATCTTAAAACTAAAAAACATAAAATGGTTTCAAGAAAATATACCTAATCACCCTCATTTATGACATACATACAAATCATAATACAGTTGAACCTCCATTACTCGAATTTTCAGTATCTCGAAGTAACTTAAATTTTCCAGCCGTTTGTCCTATTCTTCACATGTATTTATTTCTCTGTAACTCGAATTTTGTGCAATATTAACTATGCAATACAGCATTTGTGGTTTGTGAGGAACCGTTAACAAATAAAGAAAGGGTTACAGTAAAGCTGAGAACTATTATGACAGGAACCGAAAAACTCGAACTTCTAGGGATCGGAAAATCGGCAAGGCATCGCCGTTTCTTGGGTGCCAATTACCGGTCACTTACAAAAGCAAGCCCAGAATTCGCTGATGACAAGCTCCATTTACGAAACTCGGCTGCATGGTATTGACGAGAAGTTTCAACGTGAAGGGAGGAAAGGTTAACCGCAGTACGTGAAGCAACCTGCTTTGTAACCACCGTGTACCAGGAAAATGAATAACTGTGTACTTTAAAAGTTGTCATAAATTATGAAGTATAAAATAAAAAGCATTTAGAGACATGATATAGGCATTTACTTTTATAACATGCTCAACCTTCCTATGAACAATTGTGAAGCAGAATAATATGAAATAGTATCCTGCTTCTATATTGCTTCTGTTCGGGAAAGGTCGTATTTTTATGAACTCAAACAAAAACGATTTTTTAATATATCATGTTTCACTACTGTATGTACTGTATCCTGTCTTCTAAAAAGTTACCATAAGTGTTATAATTGAAGTGATGCTGTAAAATAGACTTTCTTTGTATATTTTTAAGGACTGTTAAAAATAATTTATTCAGTGAAAGACCATAGGTACATATGATTCAATTACGTGCTATACGTGCTCAAAAACGTTATTCTCTATATCTCGAAATTTCGATACCTCAAAATAAAATTTATCTCCCTAGGTGATTCGAGATATTGAGGTTCCACTGTATTTATATCACACAGACGCACACAACAAAATGCATTAGACTGTAAAATGAACAGAAATTTAATTTTATAGGTATCTCTGAACACTTGGAGATAACGTTTGATTTTTGGCCATAATGTGAAGAGAAAATAGCAGAAACTGTCATTGACACAACTCCCTGAAATTCATTCAACTCATTAAAATTATGAAGTAAGAATGAACATAAATGCACTGAAGTACGCGAAACTACCAGATACAAAACAGATCGGTATGTCTCATACATTATTAACATACAACTTTCACACGGGGAAAACCGCAGAACCGCTAGAAAAAACACGTGGCCTACAACTCCAACTAAATTACGCACAGCAACGATGTTAACAATGCACGAACCCCACATTAAGAAACTCATTCTTCATCCCGATTAACTGAGTTGCTAGCGCTCGCTATCCTCTCTTACTTGTAGGACGATTGCCGTAAAGCACACGTGCTGCTGTAGCAAGCTGGAAATACTATACACAAAGGCGACGGACGATCCACTCGTGAAATAAAGCATCAAATAAATATGCTTGAAAATTTGGTTGGGCAAATTACAAAGCACATAAGAATTTATCCTTTATCCTAGGGGAAGAGTATTGACCGTACCGGAGATTATATTGGTCAAAAATGGGAAGAATTAAAAATAAATCGGAAGGAGAGTTAAAAGAAGGAAAGTTTCAGGATAAATCGGAAGGGTTGGAAGGTAGGTTTTGAGAATTGTTTTCAAAAAAAATTGAAATTTGGCAGTAAGGACTGAAATGGTAACAGAGAAAGGAAATGAGGAATAATTTAGTAGGTGGTGGGAGTATATGCGAATAAAGACATACGACAAGAAAAAAGAATGTCATTGCATTTTATGCAAAAAGATATGGAAGTGGCACACATACTAAAGGATTGTGAAGAAACAAAAGAAAAAGAAAATTCAGAAAAATAAATAGAGCAGTAAGATATTGGCAAAATTGAAAATGAATCTAAACTTTACACTTTTGTTAAGCTGTTAAAGAGAAAATAGAAGAAACCAGAGAGGCAGCAAAATTATAGAATATTATGAGAGGAATGTGGAAAAATAAATCTAAAGAAGGCAAAAACAGAGATAAGTGTGAGGTGGTATCTTACACATTTTATGACTTAGCTAAAATCTAGAAAACAACTCAAGAGGCTGAGTTTCTTATTATTAGGAGATACATCCAAGCAGTATTTACAGGATCTATATTAGTAAATTATATTTTAATTACTTTTGTAACATTTTGTTGGTTGGAGTATCTTAAGTATTTTGTATTATAAAAAATTAACCCCGTGTATTGGTTTTTGTTACGGAGTTACCTGTGGAACAGCAGAGGTAAAAGAAGGTGCGGGCTGGAATGGGTCTAACTACAAAACCAAGAAACTAATAAAAATTTCATTAAAGGATATATTTTCAACACAGCCGAACTTAACAGATTTGGTATAGAATTTGAACATACAACAAATAACAACAAATCAGGTACAGAACCAGGAAATCCAAGATTTAGAGATATTTTAACGATCTGGGCTTCAAGCCCTACCTTTCACAATTCCTGAGCTCTCAGCTCACAACCACATATTACCAAAGGGCAGAAATCCCCTTATTGTATGGAGCACTTGCTCCCACCTTTTAACCTCAAGCCTCCCAGAGGCACTTTTCAAACACAAGAAAGAGCTGAGCCGCTCTCAATTTTTCAAGCCTATTAAAGGCAATACCAGACTATTACACTAAATTGCCATCAACCCACCGGGCCTCAGTGGAAAAGAACAGAATAATTAAATGGCCCAAAATACCAAGATGAATGGAGGCGTTGCTTGCACTCCTACATGAAACCTTATAAAACCTTAGGGGCACTAGGCCGATGACACAGGGGCTATTCCCAAACTAGGAAGGTGACTCGTATAAGAAAAAATATTAACACATTAAGAAGAGAAGAAAATCGGTTATGAAAACGTAGTCACCTCAAATCAAAAATGAAGGGGAGCTCGAGAGGGTAAAGCACTCTCTATCCCCGATTTACAGTTAAAGTAATAAGAAAATTTTACATAAGCCTGCACTGAGTTACATTTTTAGACAGGTAGGTTACATTGAAAAGGTTT
Organism: Anabrus simplex; assembly: GCF_040414725.1. Lineage (NCBI taxonomy): Eukaryota > Metazoa > Arthropoda > Insecta > Orthoptera > Tettigoniidae > Anabrus > Anabrus simplex. The sequence goes on from NC_090269.1 coordinate 11,141,930, forward strand.
CGGACCTACCCCGAGGGTTAAACTGCTGAGCTAGCAAGAAATAAAGATGTTAAACGGCCATTACCTTTGTTGAAGAGCTGCTGCCCGAAGGAAGAGGTGCTACCCACCCCGTGCTATACTTCCATACACTAAGCTAGATGTTGTTGAAGTGGCCAGGAGCCGTGAAAATCAGCAGTTTTTATACACTCGGGGAAGATTCGAGACCTTTCATGAATAATTAAGACACACCCACTCAACTTTATTGGCTGGCTAAAAGTTACACATCAAAATAGAAGAAGAAACCTAGGATTGGTTGGAAATTAATTGCAGAAATTACTGATTGGCTAAGTTCAAAACTGGCGGAAAGAAAGATTAATATTGCCAACCCACAAATGAAAGAACAAAATTTAGTAAGGAACAAACTTATGAATACAAAATTTCTTCAAATAAAGTTCTACCACATCGCACCAGGATGCATGGTCATAGTTTTGTAGAGACATCTATCAGAGAATGTCCACACTTCTTGATAATTAGTAAACAAAAGCAGTTCAAAATTAACACAGTGACATCTTCTGAGAAACTGTTGAGATAATTCAGTTTTTAAAGTTCAGAGTTTCTGCTGTAGGGGAGTACTTTAAGGCGGAAAATTCAAAAGTGCGGCGTAGGGGTGTACCAACCGGTACAGTTTTGATTACAATAAATTAATATTCACTTCCAGTTGGTAGTCTTCTGTAATTGGAAGAGAAGATTATTTCTTTCTTTCTTTCATTCATAGTTCCACAGACCAGAATTAAAAGATATTTATCTTTCTTCGTTTAAGTTGGCAAATGGTCTCAAAAGTTGCTCAGTCGGTGAACCAAAGATTTGCGATACCAGGACAGTTACTTCTCAAGTCTTTGTACCTGAAAATGGTGTCAAAATTATAAAATTAGCAAGAAAGAAAATCCTATCTAGTATCATGAAGATTTACTTTCAGAATCTTGAGTTAGAAATCTAGGAAATGCCACTGTAGGCAAAAAATAAATATGTATATGTGTGTGTGTGTGTGTGTGTGTGTGTGTGTGTGTGTGTGTGTGTGTGTATATATATATCCCTGCAGTTTGGCAAGTTTGGTCATGGGCCTTCAGAGGATAGCTACCTAAATATTTTTCAAACTGACTTTATAGGAAGATATGGAATACTATGCCACTGAAATTGATAAAGCTCACAAAATAACCAAATAACTTAATTTCTGGATAACCCTTGTATAAAGATATGCAAGACCTATAAAATCTAAGGATGCATATAATATCGACCTATTGAAATATATTTGACACATATATTACAGGTTACTACCATTCTCTTCCAGTTTCTGATCAAGAACCTAAAACTTGCAGTTAGTCACTGAAAGCACCTGCAGTGGAACCACCTCAGGAAAGTGTGGCAAGTAATGAGGAAATTGATGAACAGTTTGATAAAAGTATCAGTGCCACATTCAGATTGAGTGTATGTGAAGAATATGAACTGCAACCCCACTCTTTTAGTCATTTATTTCATTTAAAATTTATTTATTTTTTAACTACATCGATGGATTAATTAAAAGGTATTAATTAAAATGTATGCCATACAAGGAATTTTCTCTTTTAAACATAATAAAATCCCTGTTTCCTCCATTTCACATTTTGTTTACTTCCTTTGGCCTCCAAACCGACCATTTGTATTTTAGACTGCCAATTCAGGTTAATTTAGTGCAAACTAAAAGGTCTTTTTCTATATTTATATTTGTAACTGAATTTATGTATGTTGCTATTCAAGAATGTTGATGGTATGAGCATAGAACTGGGGCGGGGGGGGAAGGTTATAAAAATATAACAAAAGTAATAATTATGGATCATTAACTAATATTTAGCACTTATTCAGAAATAAGGTTAGAAGAATGATTATTTAAATATATTTTGACCTACTTTGCAGTTAAAAGAGATTAAAAACAATGCACAACACTTTTTCAGGTGTTTCCTGCAAGAAATAAAATAATAATTTATATATAATGTTTACCTAATATGAATTTTAAAACTTGCATTGACTGTAGTGTTGGAACTATGTGCTATACAGTTTAATCTTGTATTTGAGAAGAGCCTCAATTCGGAATGCAAGAAACAGAAAGTTAAAAATTATTTTCTTTAAACATTCCATAAATATTTCAAAATATGTATTTACATCATTTTTTCCCAAATACTTTTTCATGAGAGATCAGATTTAAAACATACACTCAGATGACTATGTTCTAAATTTAGGAACTCTGTAGAAATTTGTATTTTGTACCTAAAAATGCAAGCTCTAATTATGACCACTTTCTATAGTTCTTCCTTATCACATCTTCAGATTACTCCTTTGTCTTCATAATTCACATCATGTATTCTAACACTTGCTGATGAATGTACCTGTATTGTTATACACAGTACTGACTGACTGACTGACTGACTGACTGACTGTTACAAACCAGACCACTTTAGAACTCAGCTGCTTATCATTTTCATCATATGCATGGCACCAGAATCAACATGATTAATAGGCACTCTTGACAGGAAGTCCCAGCCAGTGCACGTGCAATTTGTAAAATGAAATGTAACATTCTTGTGTTGAGATTCCACATAAAACTGGATGTCAGGTAGCTATGTTCATGATATTAAGCTTGCTGACGTGGAAATATTGTTCAGCCATCAAAATAATGACCTGGCCAGCAATGTGGTGGTTGATGTGATTGCTTTTAATAAGCCGAAGATCTGCATGGTTAGTATCCCGTATTGATCAAGAAGATAATGAAGACTATTGAAATGAGAAGAAAAACATAAAGGTATCATTATTCGAAAAATGAGGACGAAAAGGAATCTTAAAAGAGGGGTTTGGAAGAGTTGGTGATTGTTTTAAGAATTACAACTAGGCAACCATCTCCTATTAACACTAATTTTTAGGAAACTCATTCCCAATAACTTCCATGAAATCTTGTACAATATCAGAAATATGTGTGAAAATGCTGGGTCTGTTGGAGAGTTAATGCATGCCTGAGAAGTGATGTTACCAAGTGAGTGAGTGTGTGGTTTGGGTTCGAATCCCATTGTCAGCAGCTCTGAAGATGGTTTTCTGTGGTTTCCCACTGTCACAGCAGTCAAATGCTGGGGCTGTACCTTAATTAAGGCCACAGTCAGTCCCTTCCTATTTCTAGCCCTTTCATATCCCATTGTCTCTATATGACCTATCTGTCAGTGCAGCATTTTTTTAAGGGATATTATGGAAATTTTCTCACAGAACTGGAATGTTTAACATAGAGACAGGATAGGAATGGTAGAAGAAAATTTACGGCTGAGAAACATAAAATTCTAGGTGTAAGGCTTATCTCTAAGGGTAACGGGCAACTTCATTTTTGGGGTAAACAGAGCTGAAAATGGTGATGCTGATGCAGAATTATTTGATAAGAAAATCAGCTATGTGAGAAACGAGACAGAGAGGAATGTGATTGCAGCAGGTAATCTCACTTTACCAAATGTCAGTTGTGAAAGGTAATACGAACGACAGAAAGCAAAACCAACAAATGGGAAATAAATCTGGAAAGGACAGCTGAATCAGAAAGTGATAGAACCAATTAGAGGGAAGAATATTCTGAACGTGGTGCTGGTAGAACCAGATGAGGTCTATAAGAAACTGAAGTGATTGATGACATATGTGATCACAAAGCTGTTTGTCCTAAAGATAGAAAGGAAACGATTATTAGGCAGTACCATATGGTTTGTAATACAGGCATGAGGAAGTTTTTAAGAAGTAATTATGTTCATTGAAAAATGGTACATAAAAATGTATAACAGTCTGTGGGATGGGTTTAAAGCAGTTGTTTAGAAATGTGAAAACAGGTATGTATCATGAAAGCTGGTAAGGAATGGTAAAGACCAACTATATTTTAATGCATAAATAAAGAGACTTTTTTTTTTTTTTTTTTGCTAGTTGTTTTACGTCGCACCGACACAGATAGGTCTTATGGCGACGATGGGACAGGAAAACCCTAGGAGTGGGAAGGAAGCGGCCGTGGCCTTAATTAAGGTACAGCCCCAGCATTTGCCTGGTGAGAAAATGGGAAACCACGGAAAACCATTTTCAGGGCTGCCGACAGTGGGGTTCGAACCTACTATCTCCCGAATACTGGATACTGGCCGCACTTAAGCGACTGCAGCTATCGAGCTCGGTAATAAAGAGACTAAGAAGGAGGTGGAAGGTTGGAATGTGGAACTAAGGAGACATTGAAGGAACTTACTAGGAAATTGAATCTAGCGAAGAAGTCATTATGGCGAGCATAATTAGTAGTCATTTGTATTTTAGTGAAAAATGGAAGGGTATGTATAGGTACTCTCAGACAGGAACAGGTTCCAAAAATGACATTCCAGGAATCATTATGAACAACGTAGTATAGTGTGTATGTGAGGATTTTCAGAAGGCAAGAGTATTCAGTCAGCAGTATGTTCGATGAAAGGGTAATGTCCAGGGAGAGGAAGTGACTAATACTCACAAAGTATTGAAATTTAGCTGTGATTTTAAATGTATTTACAATAAATTATAAAATTTGAAAATTAGAAATGCTACTTGTATTCGTAAGATTACTGGGGATGTACTAAAGCAATGGATTGGAATATAGTACCCTATCTGAAATAATTATCTGATTACTGTTTGCATGAAGGAGCTGTACCAAACGAATGGAGAGTTCCTCTAGTAGCCCCTGTGTTCAAAGGAAAGGTTAATAAACATGAAATAGGTAATTACAGACCAGTCAGCTTGACATAACACCATGTGCAAAATGGAACTTGGGGTAAATTGCATTATCAGCTGATCGGTAGAAGTAAAATTTGTTCACCACTGACAGGTTTAATTTACATCAGAAACGCTTCAGATGAGCTGCATTATCCAAATGAAGAATTGGTGTTCATAATGACCATAATTGCCCAATTCATGTGCAATGTGTCTACTAGAATGTGCAGAACTGTGACTGAAATGTTTCTGCTTGTATATTAGCTTTTCTCTTCATCTTCATCTTCACTTGCCGGGCTGAGTGGCTCAGACGGTTAAGGCGCTGGCCTTCTAACCCCAACTTGGCAGGTTCGATCCTGGCTCAGTCCGGTGGTATTTGAAGGTGCTCAAATACGACAGCCCCGTGTCAGTAGATTTACTGGCACGTAAAAGAACTCCTGCGGGACTAAATTCCGGCACCTCGGCGTCTCCGAAGACCTTAAAAAGTAGTTAGTGGGACGTAAAACAAATAACATTATTTATTATCATCTTCACTTGCCTGAAAAGACTGATTTTGTCCCCATTATTGTTTTAGAACACAGACTTGCAAGCTAATTTTGTTCACATGGAAAGATGTAGATACAACTGAATTTCATATCTCAAAGTGCTCTTGGAAGCTGAAAGCCCGTCGAGTTGTCGAATATTCCAGGTATAGAATAACGTGCACACTACTTCGATGTGATTATATTTTCTCTACATCTATGAGTTGGTGTTGTATATAAAAACAGATACGTATTCACTCTCCGGGACTGAAGAAGATTATGCTCTACAATTTTTACCCATATAATTCATGAGTATCTTGAACGGTGCGGACAGCATTAAGCCGAACCTTAGGAACGTTTCTTCTGCAGCCTACCTAGTATGGGGTTTCTACTGTTAACAAACTTGTAAAGTAGCAGTTCCAATTATTCCTTACAAAATTGCCTGCAAAACAACAGAACAATTTGAACGTCTAAGTACCAAAATGGAAAACCTTTAAGTTGGAAGATATTAAGAGTTTAAGCTGCATGCAGCAGATATGAAGGTGGTGAGGGACATCCTTGCAGTGCTCTGGGCTGAGTAATGGAGGATTGTAGTACTACTGAATGTTGTACGGGGTTTCAGCCGAAGTGGCGAGCCAAAGCAGACAACAATGGTTTTGACTAAAGCGGTTGCCAAGATAATACTTCTCAGAAAGTCGAGGTTGAACAAGTGGACACCTACTGATGCAAATGAATTTTTTTATAGGAGAAACGTAATGTGTTTCGGTGGGAAACATTTGCTGATTTTTTTATTTTTTTAAATGTATGAATAAGAGCCTGAGTCAGCCGAAATTTCACTTCCGTAGAGTAAAAATGTAAAGATAATTTCATCTGGGAATTTGTTTTAAGCTCTACAATTTGTAACATGTGAACTCCTGTTTTTATTTCAGACTATTATCTCTAACAGTCCCAAAATTATGAATTTTTGAACATAAACTTACATTACAAATTACTTGTAGCTTGAGAAAAGTCACTCTTTGAGGGTAAGTCTACTGAGCATTTTGAGTCGTGCTTGAGAGGTTGAACAAAGATAACAACAAAATATTCAATAATAGAAATAAGAGTTCGTTAGAACTATAAAGTCAAAGTACTATAAAGGACTGGATCAGAAATTAAGTGCATAGAAAAGAAGCCAGTATCAGGGTTCCCATCACTAGTCTTGTAGGGAAATGCAGATTCTGTGCTATGAGCATGTCATGAGAATGTGCAATATGAGAACAGGAAGAAAATGCTTTAGCCTGAAGATGAAGGATAAGAAAACCAGGGGTAAGCCTAAGTACCACTGGATGAAAGCTGTACCATCAGAGGTGTAGAAAGACAAATCTGCCTTGGAGGAAGTTCTGGAACAAAAATTGTATGAAGATCGAAGAAATGGAACGTGCTTGTTTGCCACACCGGAGAAACTCAAGTGATAACCAGTAAAACATTTGCACTAAGCAGAAATATTGTCAGTATATTATCCAGAATTATGTTAAACATGAGGTGCTGGCCACAACTCAGAGATATTTATAAAGTACATCCTTGTGTACCTTTTTTTTTTTTTTTTAATTAGTACATGGCTTTAACCTCCCGTTTCATCCTTTCCTTTGAGAGTTCCCTTCCTTTGTCTTCTTGAGATTTAGAGCTGTCTGAAAAGAATTCCATATGGGTTGCGTGCTTGTGTGTTGGTACGCGATTGAATTTCACTCTAGTAACTAACCATTATAATATTATATGTGATTTAAGCAGCTTGTTGTTTTGCAGTTACCTGTGTTAGTTATCTTGCTCTCAGTTTTACTTTGTGGATATGCAGAAAAAGTCTTCAGTTTTGTCTTTATCACCAAAATTCTTCATTATGAGGTTGCTGAACTATCAGATGAATAAAGTTCTTGAATTGCCACAGGTGGTGTGTCTGTTGTGTACCATCTAACAATTTTCAAACAGTACTATGGATAACAAAACATCCAAGAGCATGAAGATTTTGTAGGAATGACTACACCTCCCCCACTAACTGGCTTCTCAAATATTCACAAATCCACTGCATGTTTCACTGCCTGGCCTCCAAATCAAAAATCACTTTCGTCTCATCCTCAGATATTCCCAGTCAGAAAGTTATCTCCTTTACGTTGGTATCGTTACAGATGTTCCAGTGAAGGTACCATTCACAACCGATCAGCTGTTTAGGGATCCACTTGCCACGAACGTGGATGTGTAAAATCACAACACGCAGTCTCACATTGTGGGTACCTTTCATAGTGGATTACAGTTCATTCAGACAACGTTTGTATGCAGTACCGGCCATTCGTCATCCAGCATTCTTTCCTGACTGGACCAGAACCACAAAATACATTAAATTTTCAGTTGGTCATACTGGCTGCACAAAGTGCAGTATGATGCTGGTCTAAGAGGGGTCGTCTTAGGTGGCTAACTCACTCTGTTGACTGCATTGACTTGCACATCAGCATTATTTATGAACTATGTTATAATGTAAATAATTTTCTAAAAATTAAAAACTTTTGTGCATAAGCAGTTTGCTTTTATTTTTTACTTAAATCATACCCATTTCAGGAAAGAAGCTACAGTTGTTACCAACATGTGAGAAATGTTAATTTTCAGTTTATTAGGCTCTTTTAAATGGCATAACCAGAAAATACTCTTAAGAAAATTTGGGAAGGACATTCAGCTGTGAGTTGGAAATTGCCCATACAGGAACTATAGCCAATATATTATTTATCAGATTCTGCAATTCACTATAGACCTTACTGTCTAAAAGTACAGTCTCTTTGTTAGCGTGACAAGAGAATATGGTGACCACAATAATAGAACAAAATTTTGAACAGCAAGTTAAGTTGCTACTGCTTTTGTGTGCAGTTTGTCAGAGGAATCTATGCCCTCCGAGCAGCTGTCATCAAATAACTGTGGAGAGCTCATATATTCGTTCTTCATGCTGGAAGGGCGTGTTATCTTCTGCTATCTTACAAAGTAAACAGTATGGCTTTGTATTATCTATGATGACATTCTGTACAGTGCACTGTTAGATGTGGGTTTTAATGGATAAGGCGTAGTAAATGGTTAGTAGATAAAGAAAGGTAGCCAGTACCATCTAATGATAGCTGCAAATTAAGGTCCCCTATCCGGATTTCTGACTTTTGTTAATGTTACGGACTTTCGGTGGAGCATAGAGGTGTAAGAAGGTGCGGGCATGAATGGGTGGACATAGAAAAGTTCAAATCTTAATTTAAAACTCTAAAATTTGAAATTGTATTTCTTTCTTTTTTTCTCTCTCTCTTTTCAGTTTTTAAACTTATTAAACAAGAACTAATAACAGTTGGATAGACAGAAGGGAAGCTTTTGAGCTCTTATAACTATAGTTATTCCAAAACCTAAGAATGATAGGTACAAGAGACATAATTTTTAAGAGATGAGTTAGGCAGCTCAAACATTACATTATTACAAAGGGCACTGATGCTCCAGGAGTAAGGAGACTACTCTCCAAAGTTTACAAGATTCAAGCCTCTCCAAGGCACAGTCTAACTTTTACATTAGGTAAAATACTACCAATTTCCACTGTCTTATTCGCTTAACAGTCTAAGTTACATTTAAATAAGAATAGTTAAACATTAACAGAGGCAATAAGTGCCCATTCTACCTGGCCTTAAGGAAAAAGGGAAAGATTTAATATGTCGGCCGTAAACCAAAATGTTAGGTGGCAAATACTTGCACTCCTTTGAAGTTCACTTGAAAATTCTAAAATCCCTGTGTGGGCTTATGGCCCAAACTTGCAGAGGCTAAGCCTATACTATGGTGGTGACTAGATGGAGAGAAAATTTTAAATGACAAAAGAAAGAGATAAATTTTAAAGCTTACAAAATCATAGTCACCCCAATACGAAGTTGAATGAGAATTGAAAGAGGGTTCACACTCTTTATTCCCTAAGTTAGAATAAAATCTTAGACTTGTTTGAAAGTTTACATTGAAAGATTGAGTTTTACATTAAGAAAGAACTTTGAAACCTTCCCCTCAAGTTAGTTTTCTGAGACTGTTACACGATTGCAAGATGTCTGCCATTACCTTGAGCTAGTGGGCCTTCCGGAGAGGGGCAAGGCTTTTCCCCTACCTCCTCTACAATCACACTCTAAACCTCTTGACTGGAGCGATCGAAAGACAACATGGCCGAAAAGGTCCTAGCTTTTATAGCGGAGAGGAAGGTTCCAGAACTATCTGGGCCGAAGTCCTGTACACACCCACGATTTTGATTGCTTACAGAGTTAAGTACTGAAATTTTTTGATTGGTGGAAAATTTACATAAAGAAGGAAGGGATAGCAGTACTAGTAACCTAAGAACACAGAAAAGAATCTACAAATATTACAGTAGAGACACCTGATGATAAAATAAGAAAGTTCACTGTGCATATTGTGCTCATTTTAAATCAACGGGGTTGGTGTACCTCCAATAGAGTTACTGTAACATTGTACATACGCTCTACAGAGAAGTTTTAACTGGTGACTAAACCCTACAACCGGTTACGTAAATGTTCCAAAGGTATGGAAAGTTTTTAACCTTGTTAGAGAAAAATGAATGAGAGAAATATTAAACAAAGAAAATGTGTTTGGAATATCAAGTACGTTTGAAGATTTTATGAGTACACGTCAAAGGCAAAACCATGTTTAAAAACTGGTTCTCTTGAGATCTCTGAAGTTAACCAACATTGGACATGTGATCACTACTTACATAGTTGACAGATGCTGTTAGCTGGTGGAGAAGCAGAAAGGAACTAATGATCCCTGCCATAAGTATAAACTGTGGTTCAGGATGTTTGATCAGTGATCCCTGGACCTAGCTGGAGAGTGATCAGATTTTCCGGTGACCAGAATTGGCTACGGTGTTCAGTTTAGTTAGTATATATCGTCCCAAGCTGCCTTCAAGTCTGTTTTTATTTCATCTTTAAAATAACATGTCATGTGTTATACTGGTGTTTATGGTATAACCTTCAAGATGAAAGCCAGTAATCATAGCCTCTGGTCTGAACAAAACTGAATTAAACCATACTTTGTAAATGTCTGAATATGAGATTGGAAGATTTGTTTGCAGTTTGAGGTTTAAGCTTTCCATCCTGACAAACACTTCAATCTCAGAAATATATCTTCATTATAGTTAAAGATGACTGATACCAGTACACAATAACATTATTTTACATAAGTCATCTGTAGGAAAGTTTTCAATATTATGGTGTACATGACTGAGTGTCTAAAAGCATTGATGTGTTCTAGATGGTAAATATTTCAGATTTTAACAAGATTGTCAAGTAAATATATAAGTAGCGTGAACACCTTTGTCTTCTTCCTTTTCATCCAGTCTACTCTTTCAAAGTGGGAACCATATAAACTGGCTACTCTTTCAAAGTGAGAACCATATAAACTAAGACTTAAGTATTTGTACCTTCCAATCTTGAAAAAAAAAAATCTCTGAAGTTATTGAAATCTAGAAAATTTGGAAAGGTACAACATTAGCAATTCAAGGATATTTGTAATTCAGAAAATATCCTGTAAGGTAAAACTAATAGAGATACAAAAAATAAAAAAAGAAGAAACACACTCCCCCATCCTAGTTTCATAACAATATTGGATTATTTTATCTGAACTGTTTTGCAAGACCCACATTCAGTTGACATCATTGGGACTCTTATGAGCCGGGATTGAATTCTACTTTGTATACTGAGGCAAAGAGTTTAGAGCATAATCAATATTTAATAACTGTGATGACCGGTTACATTGAATTGAATATTAACATTTCAGCCACCTTGATCGTGAATACTGTAACATACTGAAAGTATTGGCAACCTGGTACATAATATACGTCCGATCCTTATAAACCTTTACTACTTTAATGTGTTACAGTTTCCCTCTGAAAGCTAGTGTAAACTTGATATTGAGTTTAATGACCTCAGTGGCTCTAGGGGAATCTATAGTTGTACCGGGACGAATAGAAATGCATATGTTCCTACACTACGTGGCATTGGTGTAGATAGATAGTGATCACCTGTCTCCGAACATGTAATTCTAAATGAGATCTGATGTGACTTCATTCGGAATTTGTCATTTAAATAACTGATTTAAAACCGTGCATTCATTATTGTGATGTTTCAGGGCTGTGCATTCTGCTTACTGACCGATGACTGTATTTATGTGCGATCTGTATTTCGTTCAAATTAAGATGTAGTGTTCCTTGTTTTGAAAGTAATATGTGAAAACTACGTAGGAAATATTTTACACTTGGTGATGATTTAATTACAGTACTGAAATTGGTTTGTCAGTATCTTAACGAATATCTCAAATGTGTATGTGTCTATAGAACTAAGTGATCTTTCATTTATTCACCACGTAATCAAATCCAGTTGCAATTATCAATTATAACCTTAAAAATACATATTCAACTGTCAGTGTACATGCTACATAATATAAACATATTAAAACTCTGCAGGCACCCATGTGATTGTTACGTACCGGTATGTCATACACATTTAATTCCTACACAACTACTTAATTTATATGTTAACATGCTCAGCGTAATGAATCTTACTGGCACTTCACCCCATCAGTCAGTTAACTGGACACCTTGGACATTTTCTGGGTATGTTTTGTGGTTATACGAGCTTGCATTTCTTTCCGTACTTCTTTTATTCGGAAATAAAATCTGTATCGTATGTAATGGAAAATTAATTTTGGTACCAAGTCCTGAGCATGTTCAGTACAGCACCCAAGTCCATGAGAAACAGTAATTGGAGGTAAACTATCCAGGCATTCTTGAAATATTTCTCCCCATAATGCTTCTTGTACACTAAAATTTCTCACAACACATTCCTCTACATGAGAAGACATAAATAATAATTCATTTGCTGGGTAAATGAGATAGTTGGATGAGTTACGTTATCCTTGTAGACTTGTTAGGGCTGAAAACGGACTGCCTTTTGCCTCCTCTGTATTGTTTTGCAGAGAACCAATACATGTTGTTCAGCCTGTCACTTTGCTTGCATGTTTAACAATATACAAGTGATGACGTACATTCATTTTTGAACGGTTGAAAGGAGCTATTTGTTCATCTTCCTAACTTGATAATGGTGGCTGATCAAAGGTAAGCTTGCTGTAATTTTTTTCTCCAGGGCTGTACTTATGATTTTGGCATTTTCTTTGACAACAGCTTTTGCCATGGCTCTAATCTGACTAAAAAATTATGTTAAAGGCACTTAAAGGGCAGTTGACGTGGGATAGCCTTCGACCACTTTGAGAACAGAGTGGTATCTTTTTGGGGGTGAAAAAAAATGCTGTTTTTCATTTGAATGTTTATCGTAACCCGACTTGCAACCCGGGACGTGGCAAGTGGTAGGCATATTCACATGCGGTAGTAAATTGAAGCATATGCCCAAGTATATGCCGTACTTCTCAAGTGCTTTTCACTTTTCAATTCACAAAAAGTTAACACCAGATATTTTGCACATGTAAAACTACTGAAAAAAACCACAAACTGGCGCGTACTTGGACATTTTGTCGACAGCAGCGCTGCAGGTGGCAGAGAACATGTACACTGTGTCTCTTAACATGTGATTCAGAGGGAGCCATCACATTATTCATTTCTATTTGTCCTGGTTGTACCCCTACCATCCATTGTTGATTATTAGAACTGTTGTTGGCTATTTTTAGTTTGCAGTCGTAACATGAACATGCGGTACTCTCTTCAGCTGCCTGTTTTTATTGTAAAAACTTACTGTAAGACAGTTTTGTTGATTGAAACACAACAAGCATTCCAAAGAGAATTTGGTGTGCACAATGTTCTAACCAGTCTGACAATTTTGTCAATAGTAAGATAATTGGAGACAACTGGTTCGGTGCTCAGCGAGAGTGCAATATGCAGATCTGGAATGAGTCAAGATGTGTTGATGATGATAGAGGACACTTGCGTAACTTTGTCAATTTATATATTTTTCATCTAAACAGTGTTATGTGGCTGAAGATGTTGATAATATATGAAACATGTACCACTTTTGACCATTAAAAATTGCCTTAAGCAATCATTTTATCGACTGGGTGGAAAATAAATAAATACTTAATTGTGAATCTATTGAAGTGCGGTACGGACCATGAAGCTGATTTTATGTAATTCCATGTCGTACGATTTCGGCATGTAAAAGATCTCTGGTGACACATTTGGTGTTTGCCCGACAAAATTAATTAAATCTCAGCCATAGACACCCGGTTTACTCAGTCTGCCATGGAATGTCAAAATTGACGATTATTATTATCATTAGTATTATTATTATTATTATTATTATTATTATTATTATTATTATTATTATTATTATTATTATTATTATAAGAGCTGAAAAAGTGACAAAGGAAAGAGTGATAGGGGAACTGTACCACACCACAAGAGTGTCCAGTACTGAGTAAAATTGGTATTCTTCAGACCATTAAGCATGACAGTTTGGAAAGACTAAATGAATATTTTACCCAAGTGCTAATTTGGGAGGTACAAAGAAAGGTATAGGGCAGGCTACAGAAATGTGGGCAAAATGGAAAACAATATGGTTCACCTTAAAGTATCAAGACCTCGGTGCCCAGCAAAGGAGATCACTTTGGCTATAAAACAAATGAGGAGGTGCAATGCTTCAGATTCTGATCATATGCCTCCATAATTACTGATGAGGATCTTGAGATGGCAATTAGCCTGTTGTACCCTCTTTGAGAATATCCTGAATGGGGGTGGGGATGTCATAAGAATAGAAAACCAAAACTCTGGTCAAACTTACTAAGAAATGCCAATTTGCTACAGAACACTCATTTTTGTTTTTTATCCCTAGCATAGTTGCTGTCACATATTATATTCAGCAGAATAAAGGTCCATCTAAAAATAACCTACCAGTGAAAGGAGCAAGCTGACTTGAATTACTCTTGGGCAGATAAGTGTAATACTCTGTGTATTATCATTAAACAATGCACTGAGCATTTAGCTAGTCTATATCGAAGGTTTATGAATTTTATAATGTTTATAACTGGAAGGAATACTTTCATGACCTCATGAATGTGGTTGGATTAAGTGAAGGAGATCATATTGAGGAAATTGATGACAGGTGTGAGGAGAAAATGGAAAAGTTAACCTGGGCAGAAGTAGAGGAAGCTGTGAAGAGGATGAAACTGGGAAAAGCACTAGGAGTGGATGAGTTAAGTGTGCAGATGATAAGAGCTGTAGGGGAAGTGGGTACACAGTGGCTGTACAGGATGATGTGGGTAGTGTGGAATGAGAAACAAAGTACCAGAATATTGGAAGAAGGCTGTAATAGTACCCATCTTTAAGAAAGGAGACAAAAGAAAATGTCAGAACTATTGAGTTATATAGTCCTGATATGTCATTGTGCCAAGATATATGAAAAAGTACTGAAAAAGCAAATAAGAAAATCAGTGGGAAAAGAATTCAGAGAAGAACAGTATAGCCTTTAGACAATGAAGGTTAACTATTGACCTCAAATTCACAGTGAGGCAGCTACAAGAACGGCACTAACAGTATGGGGAAGATTTGGTGTTGGCCTTCGTGGACATAGAGAAGGCAAATGAGAGTGTCTGTAGAAACAAGATCTGGGGAGCTATGAGAGTAAAAATAGCAAATGAGCAAATAATGACAAGGGTGAAAAATATTTATGATGCAAGCGAAACCCGTGTTAAAGTCGGAACCGAAAGAACAGGGTTTTAAGTTAACAAATGGTGTAAAGCAAGGAAGTGCCCCCTTACCTATACTATTTATAGTGGTGATGGATGATATAATACAGAAGGTAGCACAGACCCTTGGGGTAGAGCAGAATGAAAGCAGTGTTGTTTGCAGATGGAGGAACCGTGAGAGTGAAGTGCAGGAACAGCTCAATGTATGGGAGGAAGTTATGCCATCTTATGGAATAAAGTTCTCAGCGCAAAAGAGTGAAGTGGCTGGTAATGGCACGAAACAAGAATAGAGTGTATAATGGCATGACATTAGGAGGGGAGCAGTTGAAAATAGCTGACATCTTTAAAAATCTGGGAAGTGTAATTGAAGAAAATGGAGGAAACAGGATGGAAATCAATGAAAGAGGAAGGTGCGCAGATGGATTCTTTAAGAGTGTGGGAGAATTGATATGGAACAGGGATGTACCACAGAGATGTGAAGGAATTATCTACAAGACTTATTTTGTGCCAGTTGTGACATATGAATCAAACGTGGGTGATGGAGAGGATTAAAAGTAGAATACAAGCTGTGGAAATGAATTTTCAAAGGTGTCAAGTAGGTTTAACAAGAAAAGGGAAGAGTAAGAAATGGGAGAGTTCGGGAAGTGGTAAATGAGGTACCCCTACAGGAAAAGATAGAAAAATCAAGGCTGCAGTGGTATGGACATGTTAAGAGAATGGGAGAAGAAAGGATACCAAGAAAGATGTTAGACGCTGGCCTTCTGACCCCAACTTGGCAGGTTCGGTCCTGGCTCAGTCCGGTGGTATTTGAAGGTGCTCAGATGCGTCAGCCTCGTGTCGGTAGATTTACTGGCACGTAAAAGAACTCCTGCGGGACTAAATTCCGGCACCTCATCCGAAAACCGTAAAAGAGTAATTAGTGGGACGTAAAACAAATAACATTATTATTATTAAAGATGTTAGAAATGGAATTAAAGGGAAGGAGGCCTAGAAAATGACCAGGGCACAGAGGGCTAAAAGGTGTAAAGAAGAGCATCAAGGCAAGAGGAGGGAACTGGACGAGAGTGAGAGAAGAGAAGTGGTGGATGGACAGAAAACGATGGAGAGGCTTATGTTCCAAGCAGACCCAGCCTATGGTTAGAAAATGCTCCAGATGATGATGATGATGATGATTATAACTGGAGCTGTTGATCGGTTAACTGTATGCCTTTAATTGGTCAATCGAATTTTAATCAGATTCACACAGTATAATTTCAAGAAATATGCCTGGCATAATATATTTTTATACCATAATTCAATATGAATATGACAAGCAGATTAGAGCAGATGTAGGTTGCAATAGTTACGTAGAAATGAAAAGGTTAGCACAGGATAGGGTGGCATGGAGGGCTGCATCAAACCAGTCTATGGACTGATGACTCAAACAACAACAATTCAATATGACATAAAGTAGATGATTTTTTCATTTTGATTGTATTTGTGGCATGCAAGTAATAAAATAATTAAATGGCAGTTAATATTTTTGTAACATATTTCAATATTGATGATTCAGTGATAAAAGTTGAAAGTAGCTGGAATGCAAAGCAATTTTTTTTCACTATGTGTGCGAGATGTGGAAGCTGGACTGAGCATATTTTCCACCATTACAGAGGGTCTGCAAAGTCTTCTTCTAGTTCCACCAACAACATCTAGACTGCAATCCCCATTGCATGAGGTACTGAACTGAAATTGAAATGGCATGACCAGAATCCTGTTTTCAGATTACACCAATCATTTATGCTAGCCATTAAATCTTTTACAAGAGTCCTTTTAAATCTAGGATCGACATTGTAGCAAAGATAATTTCAAGTGAGTTACTGCAGGTAACTATCTGTCACATATTTGCTATAGAGCATCCAGAGGTAAGAAAAGACTACAGGCCTTTTAGGCTTGCTGCCTTCCACTGCTGCCATATTTGCTCATTTACCGCAGATCGGACACTTCTAGTGAAATATAGTGATGACATAAAATTATACATCGCTTGGTACAGCTGTTGCAAGACCATGTATAGTACGCGAACTTTTTCTTGAGCCCTAGTTCCCATTATGCACTATGGATTAATAATATGATAAATGCCCGATTTGATCCAGTCATTAATGAAATTACAATTATGAAATTTTGTTTTGCCATAACTTTTCTAAGGATATCAGTCCACTGACGGTATCATTCGAAATAGAGTAAGAGTTTGAACATGTAGGGATGTGAACTTGATACTAATAACATGAATAATAACATGCTTGTCCAGAACCTGAAATGATTGTCTTGCTTATTATATCTCAGAAAGTTCCATGATCGTTGTTGCTTCAAGAGAGCACAGTGCTGAGTTTATTAGCCCCCAGAAACATTTTTAAGGGAAATACTGTGTGGTTACAACACAGGAAGCTCCATTAAGGATTGATGACAACAAGATATCTCTATCTCGGTGATGTATCCTACAGCTCACTTCAGATAAATTTACTCATAACTGATAACATACAATACTGAATGCCGAATGACCTATTATATGAGAACGCGAAAACACACAAGCACAGATAGACAAATACGTAGGTGCTTTGAAAAGTTCTCGGAATGTACTAGAATTAAGTATCTTACCTCGGTGGAACTGCTTTTATTTTTCAACGTAGTCTCCCTGTAGACTAATGCATTTGGTCCAGCGATGTTCCAATGCCTTGATGCCATCTCGAAAATGAGATTCCTCCAGGCCTGCAAAATACCTCTCCAATTCGGCTGTCGGTTCTTCCCTTGTAGAAAATATCCGTCCACCGAGGAAAATTTTCAGCTTGGGGAATAGATGAAAGTCTGATGGTGCCAAATCAGGTGAATAAGGAGGATGTGGCAACAATTTGTACCCCAGTTCATGAAGTTTTGCCATGGCAATAACACTTGTGTGCGGCGGAGCGTTGTCCTGATGAAAGATGACCTTTTTCCTTGCCAAACCAGGCCTTGTTTCGTGTATCTTTCCCTGTAGTTGGTCTAGGAGGTTTGCATAGTATTGCCCCGTAATTGTTTGGCCAGTAGGAAGATAATCTATCAGCAGAATGCCTTTTGCATCCCAGAAAACTGAGGCCACCTTTCCGGCCGAACGCACCGCCTTTGCTTTCTTTGGTGGTGGTGAATAAGCATGTTTCCACTTTGACTGCTGTTTTGTCTCTGGGGTATAGTAATGGACCCAGGTTTCATATGTAGTCACAAACCGACGCAAAAAATCTTGTTGGTTGTACTGAAAACGGGCCAGACTTTGTTCGGACATTTCCAATCTGGTGCGTTTATTGTCCAATGTCAAGAGCCGCGGCACCCATCTTGCGGATAATTTTTTCATACCCAATTCTTTGGTTAAAATATAATATACCCGTTCAGAAGACATCCCTACAGCTTCAGCAATCTCCCGCACTTTCAGTCGACGATCCTCCATGACCATTTTATGCACTTTTGCAATAAATTCTGGGGTCGTAACACTTTTTGGCCGTCCACTACGCGGATCATCATCCAAGCTCTCCCGACCAAATTTAAACTTGTTGGTCCACTTGGCAACAGTTGAAAATGAAGGAGCAAAGTCCCCCAGTGTGTTCTGAAAGTCGGCATTAATTTCCTTTGCTTTCATACCTTTCTTTACAAAGTATTTAATCACTGCTCAAATCTCAGTTTTTTCCATTGTCACAAATCACTACGCGAGAACAACAACAAAGAGTCGTCACTACCACCCTCCTGCAGCTAGAGCACTGACGCGCCACGTGTTCACTCACAAAGGATGTGTGATTATTGCGCGGGAACCTCGTTGCTCTAGCACTGACATGTAGCGGTGATTCCGAGAACTTTTCAAACCGTCCTCGTACGGTAATGTAAATATAATTTTAAAATAAATCCATCTACTGTACTTACATTATCAGCAATGTAGAAATTTCAAGACAGAGGTGAAACGTTCATCTCTTCCATTTACAGACTGCTTGAGGAATCTTCGTCTGAAGAGTCACCAAGGTGGACGATAACGGGTTTGATGTCGTCATGGATTTCATCAGCTTTCCACCTGTCATCTTCAGTTTTCTTAACGTGATTCACATAATTCCTCCAGTTATCAGGTGTGACACAGTGGTAGGGGGCAGCCAAAGTGCTGTATATCCTCTTTCTAAAGCAAATTCATCTATCTTATACTTATCGTATTTTCAGTTTTCCAAAGCAGTGAAAATGAAATTGTGTGTGGCCTTTAGTGCCGGAAGTGTCTGAGGACAAGTTTGGCTTGCCAGACGCAGATCTTTTGATTTGACACCGCATTGTCAATAACAATAACGGAATTTGGAAGAAAGTTTGGAAAAATCTTTTCTAAAAATTATGTTTCGTAACACACTCCGTCCATCTCACCATGTGCATCGGCAGTATTTTTTCTTACACAAAAAGATATATTCAGCGTTAGGCACGACCCATTTTCATTACCTGCGTGAACGATAGTAAATCGCGGCCCATGAGCGGTAGGAGTTTTCCGATTGAAAGCATGTCCCAGCCTTCTTCTCTGTACTTTTTAATTTGTCGGAGGCACTTATGATGCCAAGACACAATATCTTCCCTTTCTATTAACATAGCTCTATTTCTGCTTCTTTCGTACACAAAGTTCATTTCCCTGAGAATAATATACAACATAGATTTCTTAAAATCGAGTAGTTCGGGGTTAGTGTTTACGGAAGTGAGGATTGTGTTCAGATTTGGCGGTTCATTTCTAAGATAGAATTCATGAACAATGCGCTGAATTCTGCTTCTGACAAAATCATTGTATTTAATGAGTCTGGAATTACTGTGAATTAACTTTTACCTTTCTCGCTTCTTGCCAGGACTCTGGAGTCGTCCTTTGCTGGCTTCCTTCCTTATTTTGAAGATGGAAGACCTCGAAATTCCTAAAGCCTTCACGGCTTCACATACTACCCAGCTTACACTTTGTTCTGGATGCTTTGTTTTCAAATATGAAAGTGTATTGCACACCATTTGCTGTTCCTTTCTCCTGAGAACTTCACCACTTCTCCTTTTCACATGGTCGGCCATAACTATTACTTGCTGATTGATTATATAAAATACTAAACAGACAAAAACAATATACACGATACACACAACCAAAACAATGCAACACACGAAAAGCAAAACACAATATATTTATAATGAAACACTATGTACCCCAGAAAGATGATTACATCAGTCTGCCGAATATCCTCCTTACATAAGCAATCACTGAAAAGAGTGG
Source organism: Anabrus simplex (assembly GCF_040414725.1). Classification (NCBI taxonomy): domain Eukaryota; kingdom Metazoa; phylum Arthropoda; class Insecta; order Orthoptera; family Tettigoniidae; genus Anabrus; species Anabrus simplex. The sequence continues at coordinate 11,162,189 of NC_090269.1, forward strand.
GACAGACGTAAAACACGAAAAATGCTGCACTACATGCTGAAATGTGGCGCGCGGTGTGACAAGCGTGGCAGGCTGTTCCATGTAGTGAGCCGCATATGTAATATTTAAAAGGATAAACTCAAAGATATCAAAATTATTTTACGTCTTCTTCTGAATCGTATGAGACAACCAATGCTTGTTTCATAAGAAAAATAATACATTTTGATAAGAATTCATTATAATTCCTATATACGTTTAGAACTAAAGTGGGTAACACCAATAGAAGTAAAAGCCATAAGAGCTGTAGTCTATTAAACATGCCGTAAGAGACACAATCTTTTTTTTTTTTTTTTTTCCTGTCATTCAGTTGTTAGAGGTCTGATATTAGAACAGTGGGTTGATAGTGTGTCTATAATGCCCTTTTTAGCTTTCATAAGGCTCTCACACATGCAATATGTGCTATTCCATTGAGTGATTGCGAAGGTAATCCCAAAAATAAGGTCTCCAATTTTTTTTATAAATACATAGACCTGTTCATTTCTACAATGGTTCGTATCATTTTACAGCTTGAAATTTAGCTATTTTTCTACATAATTACCATTTTGGTCGATGCATGTTTGTAGACGATGTGACAGTTTTTGTATGCCCATGTCATACCAGCTTGCCGCTATGCTGTTCAGGAAGTTGTGAACCTCGTCTTTCACCTCGTCGTCGGTGCGGAATCGCTTTCCAGCCAAATATTCTTTCAACTTAGGGAACAAGTGATAGTCACTGGGCGCCAAGTCGGGACTATAGGGTGGGTGGGTGGGTGATGATGTTCCACTGAAAATGTTACTGGAGAGCAATGGTTTGCCGGGCAACGTGCAGGCGAGTATTGTCATGGAGAATGTTTACACCTTTGCTCAACATTCCTCTTCTCCAGTTCTGAATTGCCCATTTTAGTTTTTTCAGTGTCTTACAGTACCTATCAGTGTTAATTGTGGTCCCAGCAGGCATAAAGTCGACCAACAATACCCCTTTTCGATCCCAAAACACAGTTGTCATGACTTTACCGATAAACTGTGTTTGCTTGAATTTCCGCGGCTTTGGCGAAGAGGGATGCCGCCACTGGCGTGATTGTTGCTTGGTCTCAGGTGTAAAGTGGAACGCCCAGGTTTCGTCACCCATGACAGTTGAGTCCAAAAAGTTCGCCTGCAAAGCATTGAAGAAACACGCGGGAAGAATCAGCTCGTTGCCGCATGTGGTCTTCAGTCAGCATGCATGGCACCCATCTTGCGCACACCCTCCAGTATTTAAACTTTTCCGTTAAAATTCTCCGAGCGGGGCTTCAAGAAACCTCAGGAACCAAAGTGCAGAGATCATCCAGGGTGATCCGTCGATCTTCACGCATGATTTGATCGACCTTCACGACTGTCTCAACAGAAATTGACGGTCTCCCACTCCTTTGTTCATCGTGAATTTCAGTCCAACCAGCTGCAAACTCTCTACACCACTTACGAACATTTTTGACATCCATGCATGACTCACCCTACACTTGGCGATGGATTTCAATCGGTTCAGTACCTTTTGCGTTCAACAACCGAATAACTGCGCGCATTTCGCACTTGGCAGTAATATCCAATGGCAGCTCCATTCTCTACGGCTGCCAATCCAAGACTGAGTACCTCAGTGTGGCGTGCGCATGTGTATATGCGAGCGGGAGAAACACTCTTCACAATATTGTGACCAACAGCCGCACGAACAGAGTTCTGTACTTATAAAGAAATAGGAGACCTTATTTTTGGGATCACCCTCGTATGTCCTGTTTTAATTTACATCAGTCAAGGCCTTGTTCTTTAAGCTTTCATGAAGCTGATTTTCTAGATAAGGTCTGTGTTTTTATGTCACCATTTTCCTGCACTTTGAAAGCATTCTCAATTGCTTTATTTAAACATAATTATAGAATGTGAGATGCACGCCAAAAATTGTCGTACTTTGCTCTTTCAACTTGTACAACGATGTTTCCTACATTTTCATTGAACAGCGGTGACTTTATCTTCCAACTTCCATTCGCAGACTACATCTTCAAATTCTTCTGTGCACTTAACAGCATTGTGGTTGTCTATAACTTAACTTGTAATTATGAATTACAATAATCCCAGTTTGAATCAATTGTGAGCTGTAACTCGGTTATGGTTAGATATGGAACACCAAAAATCCCCCCGTGAGACTAACAAGTTTTGCTTATTTCAATTCATCTAATAATTTTGATCATTCTACGTCATACAACTTGTCATTTTTTTATATTTTTATTTTGTTACAGTGTGTCTAGAGGGAAGATGGTAAGTATGAGATTTGAGAGCTTCCCGTAAAACCTCTTAAAGGCCATGATCAGAGACAATGTTGACCAGCCTACTATCCTGCACAACCCACTTCACTAGTTTAATTGTAATTTCAGTTTCCTTATTAAAGGATACAGGCTTCACTATTAGGTGCTCTGACATTGACTAAGAACTAGTAGAGACATTGATGGATGCAAATAATGATATTGAAGACTACTTGTTCCTCCAGTATAACTCATCAATTTTCCGCATTTTTAACAAAATGGCATGTTTTGTTTTTTTTTTGTCTGTCTCCTTACCACAATCACTTAGTTTAAATCCGAAACGTTCACAGAGTTTTCCTCACATCAGTTCATATACTATATTCGTAACTGAAGTTCACAAACACTGAATGTATACTGTCTTCTGAATAAAAACCACACACAAACTGAGGTTTAAGTTGTCACTTTTTCTACTGTGTCTTTCTAGCAATTGGTATCTCTCCATTCGCAACCTGAAAATTCCTTAATGACAATCTCTTCAAATGCCTTCCCCACACCTACCCATTATGCTGCCTGACTGTGTTTTGCAAAGGTCCGCAAATATATTACAATAGCCTGACTTTTTTTTTTTTTTCAATAGCAGCCGTGGCCTTAATTAAGGTACAGCCCCAGCATTTGCTTGCTGTGGAAATGGTGAAACGAAGAAAAACTATCTTCAGGGCTGCGTACAGGGTTCGAACCCACTATCTCCCGAATGCAAGTTTGCAGACATGTCATACACTGAGCGGCACGAAAAACGCAACACTTAAATTTCTTTCAAAAACTGAAATTTATTCTAAATTTATGACACTAATCCACCATCTTATGATAGAATATTATGGTACGGTCCCATCTAATGGTCTAACAATGAAAAGAAAAGACGATTATAAATAAATTGAGCAAATTAAGCGAAAGATGCACATTTCAAGGAAATTTTGAGTAAGCTCATAAAGGTAATGCACTCTGTTTTAATGTTACACACTTCACGCTTTCACTTCACAGACTTCGGGGACTATCTCGGGTACCTCTGTTCGCATCTTCAAAAGCGTGTATTGCCACCTCTTGCAGCAATGCCTTTCAGGCATGCTCCTGATTAATACGGTAATGTTCTGTTGAGGAATCATCTCCCATTCTTCCAGGAGGGCGTTCCGTAGGTCCTGTAGAGTCTCTGGATAGCGCTGACGGACTCTTCTCCCCAGCTGGTCCCAAACATGCTCAATGGGATTCAAATAGGGGCTGCGAGCAGGCCAAACCATAGCATGAATCTCTGTTTAATCCAAGAACTGGTGCACAATTCTCGCAACATGTGGGCGTGCATTAGTGTAAAACCATCACCAATAAATGGAGCGAAAGGCACAACATGCTCCAGAAGGATTTCCTCCACATACCGATGTGCGGTAAGGCTCCCATGCTCCACAAAGACTAAATCCGTCCTTGCAGCTGTATTGATTCCTGCCCACACCATCACAGAACCACCGTGAAAAGGCGTCCTGGATGAGAATGTGCAAGGGGAATGCCTTTCCCCTGGCCTTCTCCAGACCCTCTCTCTTCCGTCAGGTGATCGGAGGCCAAATTGTGACTCGTCGGTGAACAACACTTGATCCTATTGTTGTACTGTCCAGCCAAGATGTTCCCTTGTGAAACGCAGTCGAGCTGTGCGATGCTCTCTGGTGAGTTCCGGTCCTGTAGCAGATCTTTGGACTGAAGATTGGCTTCTTCCAGTCTTCTTCGAACGGTTCTCTCTCTAACATTGACCCCTCAAACTTGGTGGAGTCAATTTCGTGCTTCAATAGCGGTGGTGTGACTGTTGCAGAGAACTTGGAAGTTGTAAGAAGCGGTCATCTTTCTCTGATGTTGCTCTTCTCGGGCCTGATCCTGGTCTCCTTGCAAAGCCTCCAGTTTCCCTGTACCTTCGTACGGTTCTGGAAATTGTAGAAGGTGTAGTACTCAACACTTCTGCAACATAATGCATGCTGCGACCATCTTCCACCTAAGCAACAGCTTTCGCAGCTTGTTCAGGGCTTAACAGCATGTTTACTCCAGAAAGCTGATTAAGAGAATCACAGAAAGATCCTACAAACACGTGTGATTGAAAGGGGAACAATTAAAGTTACAACAATAAGCACTACAAGAGCGGGAAAACATTATTGCCTCACATCCAGCGAGGTGTTTTCCAGGTTGCGCGGGAAAAAACAATTGAGGTTAGTGCAATAAACAATCAACACTTCATTGTTTAGTCGCAAAGCAATGCCAATAGCATACCCCGTCTAAAAATAATGGTTGAAGTGCTTCACTTCGATTAAATAGATAATTACACATCATTTATTGGCTGTTGCGTTTTTCTTTCATGCCGCTCAGTGTATTAATTAACCCTTTGACCGCCAGCCTCATACGTGGTGTTAAAGATCTATACCGCCAAGGCCTAATGTGCACATTTTATCTTGCAGTAAATTATTTGTAATAACTTCTGTCAATTTATGTAAATTGGAAGGACATTTTTTTTGTTTTGAAGTTTATTATTATTATTATTATTATTATTATTATTATTATTATTATTATTATTATTACATTAACATGAAATTTTCTGATCTTACGTTATATGCAAATAGCTGCAGTTCCTGGTTTAAGTAAAAAATGATGACTAATGTCTATTTCACACACATTGAACACTCAAAAATTCACTTTTTGCCTTAAAAAATATGATACAAGGAACTACTTACTAATATTTAGACATGTTTATGACGTGCTCTATCAAATGTGCACCCTTCTTACACTGTTTGCAAATGTATCTGGTCTTTTTCCTTTTACCACCTTCACTGGTACTAATCTTGCTGCCTGCAGAACAGTTGCGGTTTTTCTTTTTTGTTTTTTTCCAGTAAAAGAGTAAGGGGTTCGTTGCCCGCCCGCGGGAGCTGAATTGTCGCCTGGTCACCAAGCCACTCGGCTAGTTCCTCAACTAATGAAATTGTGAAGTCAAGTCTTGATAGGGGTTTGTCCGTATTATCTTTATACAAAATGTACAAGTTGATTATCATTCTTCCAAATATGTGAAATGTCACTTTTTTCCAATACTTTAGTGTCTGGCGCTCAGCTAAATAGCAGTCCAGTATTTGAACCGATGAGTCAAATCCGCCCATATAAGAATTGTACTGCCGAATAACAGATGGCTTGCTGGTTATAAATAACTTGTTTCCTTTCTTCTTTGATTTCATTTCACTTTTTGCCTCGGCCTCTGTAGACAGGAGAAGTACTTGCTTTTTCTGCGATCTTTTTAGCCAACTGCCCACCATCTGCATAAATCCTTCGCGGTGATATTTAGTTTGTACAGCAGAAAATGTTTGCTTCATAGGAGAGGGTATTCCTTTCTGATTACTATGTAATGTGCCAGTTAGATGTGTCAGTTTTGAATACAAAGCCTTAGCTAGAGGAATTGAGGTAAAGAAGTTGTCTATGAACACATGGAACCCCTTATTCAAGTAATTTCCCATTTCCAACAACTTCATCACAACTGTATAACCAAGCCCATTTTTTCCACTGTCACTATTTTTATCTTGATCCCTCTTACCTTTGTAGCAAAAAAATGACAAGCAGTAATGCGTAACACTATCACAGAGTAACCATAACTTGATTCCCCACTTGTGGTGATGCTTGTTGGGCATATATTTTAGCAGCTGCGTATGGTTTTTCGTCCCAACTAAACTCTTGTCAATCGACAGTTGTTCATTTGGAGTGTAGTAACGTCTGAAAACTGTATTGGCGTGGTCAATTATAGGACTAAATTGAGCACAGGGGTCATAGCCAGGCTGTCCCGGTTTTGGCAATGTTCGAGTGTCTACCATGTGAAAAAAATTTCAGAATTGACTGGAATCTGTTCCCAGCAAACATTTTGCTAAACCACGGAATGTGGTGGGAAGATTTGGTACTCCATTACAATTCAATTGGTTTTTTTATTCAAACCCATGTTCACTAAGACAGCAAGGAAAGCTTTCATCTCAACAAAGCTTACCGGTCTCCAAACACGATTCCTGCTGTGACTTCCAAATTTATGGTGATTTTTCTGAATAAAATCTATTGCGTACATGTTTGTGTAGGTCACTAACATTTTCAAGAAAGACATAGGAAAGGAAAGATCAAAATATGAGATAGGAGAAGAATTCCGAGGTGGACAGTGTTTACTGCCGGGAATTTCATTGAATGCAAAGGAATGACTGTGCAAGGGGTCATTGCCCTCAACAATCTCGTCCCACCCATCACTGTCACGTTCAGATTCACTGCTGGAAACATCAGGAGAGACGCAGGGGCGGCCACGACCACGGGGTGGCTGAGTTGTGGATGTAGTTTGACCAGTGGCAGGAGGGTCGTCCTCCTCAGACGATGACAAGATCGACCTGTTTATAGAACTTTTTGTTACGTTGTTCCGAAAACTCATACTTGGAAGTAGCAGTAGGGGAATACGTTGAGTCTGAATCACTGTTTTCCACGTCATTTTCACTAACTTCTGAAGATGAACTGATTTGTAATTTGTCAAACTCGCTATCACTAAGGAAATCATCACCTGCAATGAGATGTTGAATGGTATTTTCACTCAACAGCGATCGACTCATTTCACACACAGGAAAGGAATAATGCACTGACAGCAACAATGACACATTGAACTGAGAGAAAGACAGCAGGGCTAGGCGGGAAGCGGTAGAAGCTCGTAGCTCGCCACGTGCCAGCACCTTGCAGCAGACTTACTCCCGCCAAACTACAACAACAAAACACCAGCTTCTGCAAGGTTATCAGTGCTACCAACTTTAAAACTTGTTGTATATAGTCTTATTTAATTCTATACTAGTCCAAAATATGTATTATTTATTATTAACGTGAATAAATAACTTAGAAAATATTTTTTCAGGAAGGAACGTCCAATTAATCCGACGTTAGCATTTTTAGAATCTCGAACGTCTGATCAATCGGACGTTGGCGGTTAAAGGGTTAAGTAAATATCTAAACTTAGTGAATTGTAACAAGTTGCACATCATTGTAGACTATGTACAGCATTGTCAAAAATTGGAGGTGCTGAAATTATGTTATTTAGTGTCAGAAAGACAAATGCAGCTTTCATCCAGCTGCACCCTAACAAAAACAAAAACACACACACACATACTGATAAGAGAGGCAAGCCCTGAATCCTCAAGGACGCCATAGAGTTGCAGACTGAGTGACATGGAAGATGACAGTGGAGGAGAGGTGGTATATGGAATCGAAGAGATGTGTGAAGAAGTGAAAATGGTTGGTCAAAACAGAATGATACATTCTCTTAGTGCTAAGTCAATATCCAAATGTATCTAAGGACTTGAGAAATCTTTTTCTGGTGAGTGCATTGGCCTTTCAAAATGGTGATGCCATTATTAACGAGGATGCACGTGAAACCTTTTCAGATATATCACAAGTTAAAACATATTTTGTGTTAATCATATGATTTACATTGTTGGTTTTCAATTTGTTTGGACTGTGCATTCATTGAAAAATGAAGTTTTTTACATGAGAAATCCCTTTTAGAACTTACTTCCACACACTACGCTGACATACCAGCTTCCTGGAAGGTATTTTATCATTCTTTGAAGAGAATTCTTTTATGAAGTTTAAATATCAGTATCACCTTTGGAGAAACCTTTAATGTTATTCATGCTCAAATAGGAAGGCTAATTAAAGAGGAGAACAATTCAGGTTAATTAAACCTGTGACAAACAGCACTTACCAGGTAAGGATAGTGGATACAGCCTTCACCTGTAAAGGAAGAACGATTACACTAGCCAACATGATTTTACGGTAAAATAGAAAATATGTAATTCTCATGGAAATCGCTGCCCTGATTCCGAAAATGATGCTATTTTTGTCCTATCCCGTCTAGTTTTGACGCAATTCGGTGTTTTAGTATCTGCATGAATTCGTAAGATGTAATGTTGAGAGATGTTCTGGCGCAACTTTTTTTTAGAATACAATTATTTGATTTGTTACTGTTTGCATTTTATGATAGGTTTATTGCTGTCTAAATTTTCATTTTGTAGTTGGGGGTTTCCTTGTAAATTCATAACAAACTTCCCCAGATACGCAATAGACCACGAGGTATGTAGGATTGAAGATAAGGTAGTTGAGTGTTTGTCTTTCATTTTAGACCATTTGAATAAACAGGCGTGTTAAAAGCGCCAGCCCTTATGCAATGTTTATGATGGACTGACAAAGCAGTTTCCTTTCAAAGATAACAGTCTGAAAGTATTATACTCACGAAGATAAACTTGTGTTTTGTATGGATGTTTCAAATCTTTTACGTCAATTGGGAGAGAAAGAGTATGATCCTAGTAACTGGCGTGTTTTTATTGACTCTTTGCTTCATAATACAAATGTTCTGGCATCCGTACCACTTGCACACTCCACTAAAATGTCTGAAACATACGAGACCGTAAAGTTGGTGCTTGAAAAAATTAAATATCACGAGCATGGGTGGCAAATTTGCGGTGATTTGAAGATCATTGGATTGTTGCTGGGACAACAAAAAGGCTATAAAAAATGTCCCTGTTTCCTATGCAAATGGGATAGCAGGGCACGGGATAAACACTGGGATACAGTGAATTGGCCAGAAAGGAAACAACTACAACCAGGATCCAAAACTGTCTTGAATGTAAGTCTTATTGATCGTGAAAAAATTCTACTTCCACCCTTGCACATCAAATTAGGATTGATGAAACAGTATGTCAAGGCATTAGATAAAAGTAGCCTATGCTTCCAATATTTTTCCACTAAATTTCCGTCCATTATCAGATGCAAAAATCAAAGAAGGCGTATTTGATGGAACAAAGATTCGTAAACTGATGAAGGATAAAAATTTCACAGGCAAGATGACCAAAATTGAGAAAGAGGCATGAAATGCATTCAGAGATGTAGTGACTAAATTCCTTGGCAACATAAAGGACCCTCAATACAAAGAAATTGTAAGGAAAATCTTGGTAAAGTTTAAGGAACTCGGTTGTAATATGAGCCTTAAGCTTCATTTCTTAGCTTCGTATCTGGATTATTTCCCTCCAAATTTAGGAGCTGTCAGTGAAGAACAAGGTGAAAGGCTTCACCAGGATATCAAAGATGAAAAACGACGCTATCAAGGACGTTGGGATGTGAATATGATGGCTGATTACTGTTGGTCGATTGCACGAGACAGCCCTTCTAGAGATCATTCAAGAACTTATAAAACCCGGAAATTCCACGGAAGACGGGTAAAGACAGAGGTGTGAATCTAACCTGCACATAATGTAAGTAACAAAACTATGTATGTTTAACCATGTAATTTTTATTCAAGGTACGGTTATATTAATTTAAAAACAACTGTACAGCCAAAATTAAGTAGGCGCTTTATGCTTCAGTTTCATGATACATTAAAAATATAATACAAACCATCTACTTGCTTACAAAGCAGCATTTATGTGTATTTAATGCATGCAAAAAAAAAATTACGTTTTGCAAGCTGAAATTTACATTAATATATCAAATTTAATCAATACTAAGTATCAACAATTTTACGTAAGAACAAAATAACATTTTGTAAAATTGCCACTAAACCAGACGTGATACACCAAAACTAATTTTTTTCTCGAATTCTGCATTAAGAAATTCATAAAACCCACCTATTTTCATTTTTTACCGCACAATTGTTTTTTCAAGGCTAGTGTTATAAATGAGTTTTAAAATCAGTTGTCAAATAAAAATGGTCTAAAAAAATATTTCTGTATTGAGCATGGAAGGCATAACTCAATCTGTATTCTGGACAAAGCACCAGTCTTTTTTTTTTTTTTTTTTTTCAAAATAGCCACCTTTGACCACTCATGATTGCACTACATCTAGTCTCTATGGAAGCATTCCAGGCTGTCTATATTGGGGTGTATCTTCTTGCAGACCGTACCCTCAAACACTGCCCTTAACCTGTAGTCTGAAAGGTTGAGGTCAAGTCTGCTGTACGGCCAATGGCAAGAGAAATGGAAGTATGGCACATTCCTCTGAAGCCAGCCATGTAGTCCTCGCCTTGTGAGCAGGTGCTGAATCATGTTGGAACCTCAGTTGTTGTTTTCTAACAAGGTGGTGCTCAAACACTTCACAGCTGTTCCAACACTGTCTGGTAGACTGTGGTGAAAGTTTTCACCTCTTTCTCGCAGAAATGTAACACTGTATCCCCCATCAAACCATGACAAAGGTAGGAGGATGACCCTTTATTTTCTTTTGAGCTTTCTCACAAGCGTTTTGTAAGTTTGAGGTTAAACCTTGTGATTTTTAAGGTTTGAAGATTCCTCTGTTGTGAAAATTGTTTCTCTGTGAAAAGAATCTTCATGTGTCCATTTTGCGTGCAGAAGGCATTTTGACTTTATCTGCTTCAGCTGCAGAGTGAGGATGTGACTACTTTGCCAGTAAACTCTCACCCCTAGGTCTCTTCTTAACACCTGAGACATTGACATCTTTGAAATATTGCAACCTGTCACAGACTCCTTTCTAACAGGATTCTGCCAAATATGAGCTGTCTCTTCTGGAATCACCATCCTTGTCCTCACAGTGCACAGTTGTCCCTGCCTGGGGTGGTCATCAGAGGTCCCAGTCTGGATTAATCTCATGACTGTTTGATACACAAACACCCTGTTAAAAATCAAGCTTATTGGGGGTTGTGAAAATCACAGAAGCTTACTTCCCTACGTTATCAAGTGCTACTATTCCCACATGAATTTTGTAATCACCCTACACCATGACTAAAACTTAAGCAAAACTTACTTTCTCTTCTGCAAATGAACTCACACAAACAACCCTAATGTTTTGTGGGCCTGCTGACTATTGCTAAGTTTTACGTTTTAAATGTTGATTTTATTGCATAAACATTTTGTGCATTTATTTTCACGTTATACTGGGTGAATCACCTCTACAATATTTTATTTTTCAGCCCAACAAACATGTATCTTGAGGTTGATATTTCTCTGCTAGTATCCCATATGGTACTAATGATTTGTAAGCACATCCTCTAAACTATTCTGAAAATTATCGTTCCTGCCATGTGATTATAGACTGTTTGAGATGACATCCCTCAATCATTTATCATGTCATTTTACTGTGTAAATATGTTATGATATCATGCCAGTGATCAGATATAGCAAAATATAAAATTAACACTTAAAACTACAATACAGTGATGTGGAGGGCGTACAAAACAGCAAACTGGAGGAGTAACGTACTCTTCAACACTCTTAATATAAGTTTCACTCACAGGGCATAGCAGAGGTGGTCAAACACTAGCCTACTAATTAATGGAACGTAGTATGGATAGTTCGGATCCTACACTATACTAAAAAAATTTGCGTTGCTTAAACACAGGCCAGTGTGCCACACATAAGCTATCGTTGTTTTTGTGCTCTGCACATACTGCACTGTGCACTGTTATACAGTCGGAATGAGGTCACTTCAGTCATTCGTCACGTATTCCGCCAACATATACATTGACACGCTCCTTATCTGCGAGAAGCAAGAGAGAACTCGTTGCAGACACTACATCTGTATCAGAAAAGGCATCCAGACAGGCGACTTCCAACTGCGAAGACTTTTCCGCAGTGTTGAAAGACACGTACGAACAACAGGGGTACTTCTGAGGGTCTGAGAGAAAACCGTAACTTCTAGTGAGAATGGTGAGGATTAGGAGTCTGTTCTGGACACAGCTTACAATAACCCACATGCGAGTACATGAGCAGTTGCTTAACGGAAATATCAGCCAGGCTTCCGTACTACAAATACTGCATATGCATAAATATCACCCCCACCATAATCAGCTGAACCATGAGCTTCACAGGCAGGATTATGAAGCTCAAATTAATTTCTGTCCACAATAATGATACAACCAACCTGTACAATATGCACTGTTAGAGTGTTGACAATCCCCACTGGGTGCAACAGACAGCCTGTCAAGTGCGATTGGGAATGAAGGTGTGGTATGGTGTAGAATCTTGGGTCACCTTATTGGTCCATATTTCTTATGAGGGCCAGTTAACAGGCACACGCTATGTGCACTTTCTATGCCATGAACTTTGCCACTTGGTGAAAGTTGAACGATGTGGTTTCAACAAGATCAGTCTCCACCACATTGAATGTTAGCTCTCCATAATCATCTGAATGAGAGACATCCAGGAAAATGGGTAGCAATAAGAAGATCTCTCTCTTGGCCTGCCAGGTCATGAGATTTAATGCCATTAGTCTTCTTCTTGTTGGGGTGTTAGAAACAAGCAGTTTACACCCAGAAGTCAGAAAGTTCCAAGTGCCCTTGACAACTCATCAGTAACACCAGTTATGCTACAGCACACTAGAACATCCATTCAGTGGTATGTGCAGATGTACATAAACCAAGCAGATCATCACTTTGAGCACTTGCTAATATAACTAATCATTGTTAATGCAGTTTGGCTTCCATCGCACTACCTGCCCTGTCTTTGTCCAACCCTGATGATATATCAGCCCTTCTAAGTACCACATACATGTTCATTCACTGAAAATGTGCATAAAACAGAATATTTTGTGTATATTAAGAGACTGTAAAAACTAAATAAATAAAAAATTAAAGTTTCCTTGAGTCGGACTCGAACCTATCATGAAAGAGGGGCACACCATAGTGTTCAGCTTGCTTTTACCATCTACGTTATACTGCACTGCGGCACAATGCAATTAGACTCGTAAGTTTTAACACGGTCTCAAGTCCAATTCGTCATTCCAGAATATTTTATTTATATATCATTTAGAGAGTGCCCTTGTGGTTTCTGTTATTTATTAATATTATGGCATAACAGCTTCCTATTTTTGTGTTGACCATAAATACAAAGATATCCATTTTGCTGTGCGTACCAGAAGGACAGATGTTTGCTTAAAACAGTATTGGTAGGAGCAGTTGATTCATCTGGTATAATTTTTTCCCTAAGTACTGTACACTTACCTAGAACCTTGCCTCCTCACCAGTACTGCAGATTGACAGATACCTTTAGACATGTTTTTGGAGGTTTCTAACCTTGATAATGTTATCTCATATCTAACACAGGTATATACTGTATTGTTCAACTTTTTTTTATGTATATGTGTGTTCAATAAGCGTTTATTCTTTGATTTGTTCAGATTTCACTATAATCGAAGTTCTTTGTAATTTGAGTTACCATGAGCTTCAATTAATTCAAATTACTGAAGCTCTACTGTACATAAATACACAGTTGAACCACATTATGAGGACCTGCTAGAAGTGCTAACAAACAGGCTGGCTGTACACATAGCACTCACTTCCTGCTGTGATGGGTAAGGGGAGCGATTTAACCAAGTTGCAAAAATGAATTATGACAGGCTTTTGGGCTGGGGGGAGGAGACAACCTCATTTCAGAAATGACAACATTTTTGAACTGGTCACATTCCTCTGTGGTAAAGGTGTATCGAGAGTGGACGAGAAATGGCACTTTTGGGAGTAACAGTCATTGAAACCACAGAAGCTTCACACACTATTGATGTCCAAGGTGAACGTTGATTATGACTCTGTGTAGGCCAACTGACAGGCAGTAGTGGAACAGCTCACTGTCCAAATGAACCGGGGTCATGCAGACACATTTCTGTCACAACAATTCTTCGAATGTGGCTTCAGAGTAGATGTAGGGTGACTGCATTTGTGCTAAAACAAATACATTGACGAAAATGGCTGAGATTTGCTCTGCTTGTCGGTTGGCAACAGGTAGCCTCCTCCAACAATTTATGGTTTCAGTTGTACAGGACAGATGGACATCAGTATTTCCAGCGAGAAATGTGTGAACATCAATACCCTGCAATGGTTTGTGGATGAACACAAAGCGGGGGCAGTTTTATGATGTGGCGAATGTTCTCGTGGGATTCTTTTCCTATCATCTGTGTGAAAGGCACTCATGATCAGTTTGGTTATGAATCCTTGATCATCGCAAGGATAATGCATCTTGCCACACAGCTAGAAGGATCGATGCGTGGCTGGGAGAGCATAATCAAAGTTCTACCCTGGGCCCCAGACAGCCCCAGTCTTAAACCAATTGAACATCTGTGAGATGAGCTCAATCATTGTCTGCTGTCTCCTTCACCACACACACTTCAACAGTTTTGGGTTCCACCAAAGGCAGCATGGCTCCAGATGCCTTGTGGAGACTTATCAGCAGCACCTGACTGAGTCACTGCCAGCATGTAGAGCTGGTTATTCGGATACTAGCAGATGGTCATAATGTATGTGTGTGTATGTTGAGTATTCAGCTCGAAGGCTGGTTTGATCATCTGCAGCTCCGCCAACAGCTGTCATAAATAGCCTAGGCGTCACTGAAGAGGCGTACTAGGGAAATGAGGAGTGAGGTAGTTTCCCGTTGCTTTCCTCACTGAACCAGCCGTTGCTATTACGTATCAGTCTGCCAAGCCCACTGAAATGCATACACCAACCGACCCTATGAGCGATATTTTCACACCATTCATAACAGGGACTGGCTGCATAAGGAATGGTATTACTAGCATCACTCATACCTCAGTCACTTCCGTATTTTCAAAGCCAAGGATGAGACTGAGACAGGTCAGTGAAAGAAAGAAAATTGATATAGCCCATACCAGAAGACATAGTGCACTGTAAACGCTACATCTCACCAGCAAAGCCATATGGTCATAATAATGTGGTTCAAATGTATACAGGCACATTATGCAAAATGGCTACTTAAAATGGTCCGGATTACTATGTTGTAAATGACTAAAATTACATATTAAATTATATGACAAACAAGCAGTCAAATATTTCTTCATATCCAGATGTTTGTGTAATTTACTTTCACTATCAAAGGGTAGAGAAGGTTCCACTTGTTCAATACTTTTGGTATTGTTAATACAGACCGTTATGAAACTCATAACTTATAATTACTTTCCTCAAAACGCTGTTGCTAAAACAATAACACCTAATACAGTAGGGACCTTTGATAGATTTGTTACAATATTCTTTCTTGTCCTGCTGCTGCTAGTTACAGGATTTGGAAAATATTTTATCTTTTCTTACTGGTATACCCATGTGGCAGTTTTTAGCTCAAGATAGCATTTTTGATCCCACCTCACTCTGGTGGCAATGAAATAAAAATGGAACGTTTCTTCTTATCCAAATATTTATATAGTTTAAGACATGTTATTGAAAAAATATCTTTGCGCACTAGGTCTGGATCAAAATATCCAGCCCCTCAGAGTCTCTGAAAATAGTTAAATTGTAATTACGACATAAAACCAATCACATCATTAACATATTTCGGAGATACAGGTTTTTGGGGATCTTTATCTTCTTCAAATCTACCTTCACAAAAATGCTCCTTTCTAACCCAATCCTGTTTAAAGCTATTTCACGTTTAGTGCATTTTTTACACTATCCAGCAAATTTTGTTTTCTATGTTCTTCCATTTCATCTATTTCTGTCAAGAAAAATATCTGGGAATTTTCATGTGGTGCTTGAAATCACTACGCCCTCATATACTTACTGCTCTGATTTCAGTAGGTGACACTGCCAGCTGTTAACCTGTACAAAAGCTGTGTACGTCCCCATCCACAATATGACCAAGAGCAATCATCGTCTGTTATCAGATTTCTGAATGATAATAATCTTTCCCCTCCCCATGTGACCTCCTGGGTTAACAATTTTGTCAAGTCTTCCAGGTCGCCTTCATTGGAGGCAGTATGACGAATACCACTATGAGGCTGATCTTGGCTGCTTGTGTTTGCATCTTTGAATTGTTTCATCCTTATCCTAAGAGTGCTAGCACCTAAGCCAAGAATTCTCATATTTTTCATTTCATCTAGGTTTCAAATAGGACACAGCCACTCTCATTTCTTGTTCCATATTGATTTTTCCTCCCTCTCGCAGCAACTGCCAAAAATCCAGCTTCACAGAAATGTCAGAGACTGAAAATTTGGAGAGCTTTGCCAATTAGCAGCAAACTCCAGCACCATTCAGTTTTCATATCGAAAAGCAAAATACTGATTTCTACAGTGTCTAATACCAATATAAATGGTCCGTTATTGGACATTATAAATTTTCCAGCTAACTCATTCCTGGTTGCCAGCGTTTCGCCCTCGTGTGCTAGGCTGGGCTCATCAGTTGGTACCTAGCATACCTACCAAGACGCATGGCTAGTGCATACCGTGGAGGCCACTGCGTAGGCTAATTGTAGCCACCGGCAGTGCCAATGCACTATGGGACACTGTCTCACTACTAATGGGAATCAACATTTGTATCATTCTACATTGTCTGTCAGATGTCCTTCCTCTCATGGCATGAACCAATTGATGCAATAATCAGATTCTAAAACAATGTATACTTACGTGTCCTTTCAGTGAAAGTATTAGAGTATTTCATGGCACACACTCTGGGAATCACTGAACTATGCAAATGTACACATGCATAAGTCTTTTGTGAACTCCAGGAACAAAAATTCCCTTTTTAACTGTTCCGGAAATATCCATAGAGCAAAAAGAGGTGAAAGAAGGTGCGGGTGTTGAATGGGTCTAACTACGATATCAGAAATTGAATTAAAACTTTAACAAAGGTTATATTTCTCTTTAAATCACAAACTTAACAAATCTTTCACTCAGTGAAATAATGAGGTTACAGGTACAAATAGCAATCTTGAAACAAGACTTGGAAAATCCAAGATTAGTGAATTTTTACAGATTTGGGGCTTCAAGCCCTTAGTTTACAAATTCTGAGATACCGGATCTAGTTTACACACTTGCGAAATCTCAGTGTTTAGACAAGGACGGAAATGTCCCCATTTAAGAGCACTTGCTCCAAAATTTACAATATTTAGCCTTCCAGAGGCACTCCTCAGTGTAACAAAAAACTTAGAAAAGAGTTTACATGCTCTCAATTTCAAACAGCCTACTCAAGGCAACATTACATCAAGGCCCGGTTTCTTCAACTGTATGTTAAATTTTACATAACAAATGTTAACTAACAATTGTTATTAATTTAACACTTTGTTTAAAAGTGCCCTGTTTCACAAACACATTTCCAACATTTGTTACGAAACAATTGTTAAAGACAAATTAACACATTTCAATGAGATTTCTGAACGTGTTTGGCAGTGAGCGCCTTTTGTTTCTTTGCATAAAGCGCTCCTAGTGGTGTGTTGAAATAGTATTTTGTCACACAGACACATGGTTGACATTATTATAGGTTATGGTTAGCGGACACCGGTAAGACGTAAACATGTTAAGTAAGAGGAACAAAAGCGTTACCATGAATGCGAGTTTTTATTTCATTTAATTTTAATTTAAAATTATACGAATGTGCTTAAAAAATGTAAGAACGGACTGTTATATCACAACATTCTTATATCGCCGGGAAAATGTGATAATTGGTGTGTTTTGCATGGTTTTCTGGCATTATTTTATTGCGGGGAAAATAATGTAATGCCTTGTTAATGCTGCAGTGGCTGCAGGAATTCTTTGCAGGATTCTACACACTTTTTCTTGCTCTCGTGAACATAGTCGCCTACAATTACATGAAAAGTGTCTCAAGCATAATATCTAACAAGTAGGGTCCCATACACTGGAACCATACTCTAGTTGGGGTCTTACCATAGACGTATATGCCCTCTCCTTTACATCCATACTACAACCCCTAAATACCCTCATAACCAGCTTCAATGTACCTGTGGGGAGACACTCAACGGTAACTCGTGTATAAGAGTTTAAGTCAACCCGCTTTCGTTTTCGAAGAAAAGAGGTCAGATGTCATTACACAGAATCCGCTTCAGACAAAGTGGAGGTGGTAGAACACTAAAAGGCGAACAAATTTTACTTAAACATGTCAGGTCCGCAACGTAATAACTTCTGAAAAGTTGATGAATCCCCGATTCCAATGCAAGGCATATGTACTTGGGAGTTACATCACAGCAGAACGGAGTGGTGGCCAAGTGGTCACCGTACTTGTCTGTGAACCTCGTAGACGTGAATTGGAGTCTCGTCGCAGCTATGATTTTTGAACAAAATAAATGAATATGTCCGCCTCTGTGGTGTAGTGGTTAATGTGATTAGCTGCCACCCCTGGAGGCCCGGGGTCGATTCCCGGCTCTGCCATGAAATTTGAAAAGAGGTACGAGGGCTGGAACGGGGTCCACTCAGCCTCGGGATGTCAACTGATTAGATGTGGGTTCTATTCCCACCTCAGCCATCCTAGAAGTGGTTTTCCGTAGTTTCCCACTTCTCCTAACTTAAGGCCACAGCCGCTTCCCTCATCCGTGTCTATCCTTCCAATCTTCCCATTCCCCAGCAAGGCCTATGTTCAGCATAGCAGGTGAGGCCGCCTAGTCAAGGTACTGGTCATCCTCCCCAGTTGTATCCCCGACACAGAGTCTGAAGCTCCAGGACACTGCCCTTAAGGCGGTAGAGGTGGCATCACTCGCTGAGTCCGAAGGAAAACCGACCCTGGAGGGTAAACAGATGAAGAAGAACAAGAAGACGACGATTAAACTAATATTTGAGGGACGTCAAGATAAAAATTGGAACAAATATATTACCGTAAGCAAATTGCAGTACAGTTCATTTTCTACCTGAAATTAATATAGGCCTAAACGTTCTCACAGTTACTGCTGGATTTCTCTCTCTCTCTCTCTCTCTCTCTCTCTCTATATATATATATATATATATATATATATATATATATATATATATATATATATATTTCTTCTTCTTCTTAATCTGTTTACCCTCCAGGATTGGTTTTTCCCTTGGACTCAGTGAGGGATCCCACCTCTACCGCCTCAAGGGCAGTGTCCTGGAGCTTCAGACTCTGGGTCGGGATATACAACTGGGGTGGATGACCAGTACCTCACCCAGGCGGCCTCACCTGCTATGGTGAACAGGGGCCTTGTGGGGGGATGGGAAGTTTGGAAGGGAAAGACAAGGAAGAGGGAAGGAAGCAGCCATGGCCTTAAGTTATATACCATCCCAGCATTTTCCTGGAGAAGTGGGAAACCATGGAAAACCACTTCCAGGGTGGCTGAGGAGGGAATCGAACCCCCCTCTACTCATTTGACCTCCCGAGGCTGAGTGGACCTCGTTCCAGCCCTCGTACCACTTTCCAAATTTCGTGGCAGAGCCGGGAATCCAACCCGGGTCTCTGGGAGTGGCAGCTAATCACACTAACCACTACACCACAGAGACGGACTATATATTATTAATTCGAGGTAGAACATAAAGTTCCACTGCAATTTGATTATTCATTTTATTTGCATTTTACCTTCACATTCCCTAAAACATTGATTTAATATGTATTAAAAATGTATGTCTATGGGAAGGGGGGACTTGAATTCAAGGCGTCGCAGTCCGGAGACTAGTACGATGACCACTCGGCCACTGGTTCTATTGTCAAACTTGCAACTCTTCAAGTATATACGTGTTGCATTAGAATCAGGGGGATTCAATAATTTTTCGGAAATTATTAGGGGTTGCAGAATGTTTGAGTAAAATGTGTTTGCATTTTAGTGTTCTGTCTCCTCCATGTGGTCCGAAGCAGATCCTGCCTCATGATATTTGTCCTCATTGTTGGAAATTCTAACCTATTTTCAATATCGTCTAGTATTTGTTCATTATGACTTTGGTAATTAGAAATACACTGACTGACAGAGCAAATGCAACACCAAGAAGGAGTGGTCAGAACTTTATGCCAATTGCAGGGTAGACTGACGTCACTGAGGTATGCTCATGATGTGAAACGCGCCGCTGTGCTGCGCACGTAGCGAACGATAAATGGGACACGGCGTTGGCGAATGGCCCACTTCGTACCGTGATTTCTCAGCCGACAGTCATTGTAGAACGTGTTGTCGTGTGCCACAGGACACGTGTATAGCTAAGAATGCCAGACCGCCGTCAACGGAGGCATTTCCAGCAGACAGACGACTTTACGAGGGGTATGGTGATCGGGCTGAGAAGGGCAGGTTGGTCGCTTCGTCAAATCGCAGCCGATACCCATAGGGATGTGTCCACGGTGCAGCGCCTGTGGCGAAGATGGTTGGCGCAGGGACATGTAGCACGTGCGAGGAGTCCAGGCGCAGCCCGAGTGACGTCAGCACGCGAGGATCGGCGCATCCGCCGCCAAGCGGTGGCAGCCCCGCACGCCACGTCAACCGCCATTCTTCAGCATGTGCAAGACACCCTGGCTGTTCCAATATCGACCAGAACAATTTCCCGTCGATTGGTTGAAGGAGGCCAAGGAGGCCTGCACTCCCGGCGTCCGCTCAGAAGACTACCATTGACTCCACAGCATAGACGTGCACGCCTGGCATGGTGCCGGGCTAGAGCGACTTGGATGAAGGAATGGCGGAACGTCGTGTTCTCCGATGAGTCACGCTTCTGTTCTGTCAGTGATTGTCACCGCAGATGAGTGTGGCGTCGGCGTGGAGAAAGGTCAAATCCGGCAGTAACTGTGGAGCGCCCTACCGCTAGACAACGCGACATCATGGTTTGGGGCGCTATTGCGTATGATTCCACGTCACCTCTAGTGCGTATTCAAGGCACGTTAAATGCCCACCGCTACGTGCAGCATGTGCTGCGGCCGGTGGCACTCCCGTACCTTCAGGGGCTGCCCAATGCTCTGTTTCAGCAGGATAATGCCCGCCCACACACTGCTCGCATCTCCCAACAGGCTCTACGAGGTGTACAGATGCTTCCGTGGCCAGCGTACTCTCCGGATCTCTCACCAATCGAACACGTGTGGGATCTCATTGGTCGCCGTTTGCAAACTCTGCCCCAGCCTCGTACGGACGACCAACTGTGGCAAATGGTTGACAGAGAATGGAGAACCATCCCTCAGGACACCATCCGCACTCTTATTGACTCTGTACCTCTATGTGTTTCTGCGTGCATCGCCGCTCGCGGTGGTCCTACATCCTACTGAGTCGATGCCGTGCGCATTGTGTAACCTGCATATCGGTTTGAAATAAACATCAATTATTCGTCCGTGCCGTCTCTGTTTTTTCCCCAACTTTCATCCCTTTCGAACCACTCCTCCTTGGTGTTGCATTGTCACTGTCAGTCAGTGTATATCTTCTGACAACTGTAGAAAGTAGTTTTTTCTTAGTATGGGTCGTCCTTTGCCTTCTTCAGTTTATAAATAGTCTTCATACAGCAGTAAAGCTTCAAACTTATATCTTCTACATGCCTCCATTTTGAAATTTTAGCAGTTGTTAAGAGGTTTAACACAGGGCTGCTGCCAGGTTAATTTAACATATGTATTAACAATTTATTAGAGTCAACAATCCTTGAGGCCGATGACCTCGATGTTAGGCCCCTTTAAACAACAAGCAAGCAACAATCCTTGATGAGACGACCACATTGTTAAATTATGTGTTAAGTCTCCTTAACAGCAGAGTTAACGCTTAACATTCGTTGAAGAAACCGGGCCCAAAAGGTTACAATATCTAGCCTCTCAAGGCACGATTTACAAGGGAAATAGTTTTATACAGGGGTATCTGGTACCCAACCTACTGGGCCTTCATGGAAAAAGAACAGGTTAGATTACTGGCCTGAACACAAAATGAGCGGAGGCGTATACTTGCACTCCTAAATAAACAATAAAATCCTAATGGGGCTCTCGACCGAGTGATACAGGGGCTAATCCCAAGCTACTAAGGTGACTCGAATGAATGTTACTTTAAGGCTTTACAGAAAAGAAGAAAAACAGTCACAAAATCGTCACCTCGAACCAAGATGAAGGGGAACTAGAGAGGGTAACGCACTCTCTATCCCAGAATTACAGTTAAAGATTTTATGAAATTCTTACATTAGCTAAACGAAAATTTAGATTTTAGAAAAGGCTGGTTACATAATTAGAAATTCGGACCTTCCCCTCGGATAAATTTGCGGAGACAGCAATAAAGAATTTGTGTGGCCATTACCTGGCTGTTGTTCCACCTGCCGAAGGATAAGGCGCTCCACCTCCTGTCTTAACACACACACTCAGAAAGATGACATCAATAGACAAGATAGCCAGAAAAGCCTCGGCTTATATAACTGGAGGGGAGGTTCGAGAGGAATCTGGACAAGTCCAGACACACCCTCTCAATTTTATTGGTAAATACAAAAGTTACACAAAAAAAAAAAAAAAAAAACCCAAGAAGCAGCCTGTGATAGGCTGAAAAATAAGTACAGAAAATTAGTGATTGGTCACCTTCAAAAACTGGTGGAAAGAAATGGAAGTGTTGCCAGCCTGAAAATAAATGAACATTGATTCAGTTATGAAAACCTAGAAACACAAAACTTTAAATTGTAAGTTCTTCCACCTTGCATCAGAGTGCATGACCAGAGTTTTTGAAATGAGATCTATGGAGGAAAATTTAAACTTCTTGAACTAAACAAACACAAAGCAAATAAATCCAGTCAGTTTAGGCAACTTCATGATAACGCAATTACTTAATACTTCAGTAGTGACATCTTCTGATTAAAGTTCAAACTTCATGTAGTAGCAGTTTCACGTTTGGTTAGGTAGATAGAGTTCTTAAAGGCGCATCTTTTGAATGTGCGGAGTTCAGGTGTACCTCCCAGTACATTAACAATTCAATGACCGTATATTTTTGAAACAGAACTTCACTGTCGGCTATTTTTTTAACATCAATTTCTCCTCACATACTCAAAGCTAGACATTACAATACCTCTGTACATTGTATGAAGTCCTTGAAACACATTTTGTTAGAATGTGATCACATACTGTGGATATGAAAGTCTTTCTTACTAATGATTGTGGTATTCTGTCCAGAAAGCACTTCAAGGAGGTACATTGCCTTGGTAAATATTGTGTGAAGTTAATGTAATAGGCTGTATCATCATTATTGTGTAATGGATGTCAGTGTTAAAGAGTTTGTTATATCAGGGATCACTGTTATATGCTATGATATGGGGTTCTGAGACTCATAATGCTCGGAAATATTAGAATCCTTTTTTGTTCAGTTTGTGCACACTGATTTAATTTTATCGTAATATTTTTGCAGGGCAAGTGATTTGTAAAAAGATGGGTGAATTATTATGAGCTAAAGAAATAAATAATTTATGGAGTAGGAAGTATAGTTTCAAGTTTAGGACATTCGAGAAATTTACTGATTTTTCTCTTATCAGGCTGGTGCAACATCCCACGGTGCTAGTCTTTTTCCTCTTTTTCAATCTCACTTGGTTAATTTAGCATTTGGCTATTTTAGTGCTGCAAGTGTTCAAGGACATGTTAAATATCATATGATGTGTCTTATTCCTTCACAGTAAGCTAGTTCAGAAATGTTATATTCCACTGGAGACTTTAATACAATACCATCAACAAGCATGTCCTACCCGAACAGGCTGGCTTCAGACCTGGGAAAGGAATAAGTTCTTGCACTAGTAACCCATATAGAAAAGGTTTTGAGAAGAAATTCATAAACATAGCTGTTTTTTTATTTATTTATTTATTTATTTATTTATTTATTTATTTATTTATTTATTTATTTATTTATTTATTTAATTAATCCTGCAAAGCAACAGAAAAACTCTCCAACCTGGCAACAGATATTAGAAAATGAAGATTGAAATTTTGTGGGCACGTTCAAAGACTTCCTACAACAAGGCTTACGCACAAGATCATGACATACAGCAGAAAATTGAAGAGCCTACCATGGATCCAAGAAGTCAAAAAGGACGTGGAGAAAGTCCAGATAGATATATCATGAATATTCAGAAACCTGTTCTGTAAAATAGTAAACAGATTGTTAGTACAGCCCGAGAATGAAGTTCCAAAGAGACCAGCAACCAAGTGGACTGAAGAAAGGAAGAGAGCCCCCAGAGAAAATAATGAAAGCCATATGGAAGACCAGAAAGGTGAATCATAAAAGCACTGCATTATCTAACAAGGTCCATATGCAAATAATATTATCTGCTTATGAGACAGTTTGGCATAAACGTCTTTCCCTTCATATTCATCATTGTCATTCCCTGTTTGAAGCTTACTAATAAGAGTAACATGCTGAACAATAGCTATTTCCAAGTCTTCACAGAGAATTTAAAGAGCAAAGTTCACAAGCTAAATGATGAGCTTTAGCAAGGGTCTGAGTTAGCTTCAGTTTGTACACACATGACTTACCAGAAACCAAGTCCAAGAAATTAATTTAGGCTGATGGCGGCGCCTTGGTACGTCTAAATCAAAGTTTCTCTGAAGCAAAAGCAATATGTTTACATCAGATCTGAAGAAGTTGGTTAGTTATTTCCAATAATCCTATCAGATTTTAAACCAACCATCACATTGCCGCTCATCCAGAAACTAGTGATGGGTCATGCAATGCAAAACTCTTGATGCATTGTGAGCAACCGATGCAGTATATGCCTCATAATGCTATCTTGATGTCGTATAGTGACGTCAGCCACGTGCGGTCTTTGTCTCGAGGCAGTGCTGGGAAGTATATCGAGAATATTCAATGCATTCTGAGCAACTGATGCAGCCCATGCCTTGTAATCCTATCTCAAAGTTCGAATCTGGACATCATGTGCATGCGGTGTGTTATCCCTCGACCATACTTTGCTGGTCAACTAACGACATTATGCCCACTTCTTTATAACCTTCTTCCAGTCAACTTATGTACTTCATGCATTTAACTTGGGCACTGTCCGATTCCACGGCTAAATGGTAGGCATGCTGGCCATTGGTGGCATTTGGGTTCAATTCACGGCTAGGTCGGGTATTTCAACCTTCATTGGTTAGTTCCTATGGTTTGGGGACTGGGTATGTGAAATAGTTATGCAGAGTGTTAAGATGTAGTAATTGAAACTATTTCTTTTCAACACATCGAATAGTCAAAAACATATCAGATGTAAGGCTTTTCAGGCGTTTGCTCTATTAAGCAGCGTTTCATCTTAGGTCTGACACTAGACTCATCAGAGTGGGATGTGTCACACCCTACCCACAGACACTGGGGTGTATGCAGGTGAACTTAGAAGCCCTTATAAAAGGCGAAGTCTGATAACTGCATATGGGAGATAAATCTCCACAATGGAATTATTGCCCGCCTACCAATTCCGAATGGAAAATTCTAAATTCCCATGGAGGGAATTAGATATTTTTCACCAATAGAGCCTGTCAAAAACATATCAGATGTAAGGCTTTTCAGGTGTTTGCTCTATTAACCAGCGTTTTGTCTTAGGTCTGACACTAGACTCATCAGAGTGGGATGTGTCACACCCCACCCACTGACACTGGGGTGTATGCAGGTGAACTTAGAAGCCCTTATAAGGGGTGTAAACAGGGTGAAGCCGAACTCCACTGACAAACTTTTGGAGGTTGTTTTCCATTCGGAATTTCTAGGCGGGCAATAATTCCATTGTGGAGATTTATCCCCCGTATGCAGTTATCAGACTGTACCTCTTATGAGGGCGTTTAAGTTCAGCTGCATACACCCCAGCGTCAGTGGGTAGGGTGTGACACATCCCACTCTGATGAGTCTTAGTGTCAGACCTAAGACGAAACGCTGGTTAATAGTGCAAACGCCTGAAAAGCCTTACACCTGATATGTTTTTGACATTTTTAACATGCTCTGTTGGTGAAAAATATCTAATTCCCTCCATGGGAATTTAGAATTTTCCACATCGAATAGTGTAATGATTTGTACAGAATGGAAAATATAACGACATAAAGATATTGGTACGTGTGTGCATGTATTTGAAAAGAGACTTTTTCTTGGGTGAGTTCCCCTTCTGGACTATCGATACTTTTATATAAGTATGGTAACAAATAGATTGTTTCCATGAAAAGTATCATTGAAGACCAACTACAATATTATCGGACCTCAAGGGGTGTAAACAGGGTGAAGCCGAACTCCACCGGCAAACTTTTGAAGGTTGTTCAGGGTTACCTTCTGAGCATATCAGTATATGGGACCTGTAGTCTCCGGTGGTTCAATACAGAGTAATAATGAAATTATGATTTATTCAGTTTTATTACCCCAATCAACGTTATTTCTGTGAAAATACCTTTACAACCGAGAAAAGGCCGGCAATATTCAATAACCAAAATGTACAACACGAAACACAGAGAAATGTGATAACCCTCAGACGAAACACGGACGCTTTCATGACAGTATCTTCAATATTCTGTCAGTGTACTGTACAGTAAAGGCTGTTTTAAAGGTGACAGTTCCATGTCATTGGCTTCCAGCACATTAAAGAACTCCTGCAGGACAAAATTTGCACACCACGGCGTCTGTCGAAAACTAGCATTTAGGTCGGGCGTAAAACGAGTATCTCAAACGAGAGTTATATCCATCACTACGTGCACCTCGAGATGCATCGAAGAGTAGTGATGTCAGTCAAGTATCTCGAACGAGAGTTATGCCCATCACTACCAAAAACTGAGACAAATCACTGACTTACAGGACCCACATTTCAAATGTTGCTGTGAAGATTAAAACACAGAAAGTCTAATAGAAGCCCATGAGGATCTAATACTTCCATCCTTCAATCCATTGCTCTGGCTGTTTGTTATTCTGTTGCTGAATACTATTCCTCAACCTGGTTTAACAGTGTTCATACCAAATAGTACTGTAGATACTCATAGAATAATACAAGGGGTTGTTATTAGGTCAGCCCTGACAATCTTTAATATCCTTCATTAATTCAATATTTAGTTTTCATACATGTTTTGAAAACTGTCATTCTCTTGCTTAGCGAATTTACACAAGTAAAATTTCTTATATTCTAGGAAACACTTAAATTTAACTACATGAATTTTGATATTAAAACATATCATTACACACATGACACTAAAATTTTATTGTGTGAAGCAGGGCCTCTCAAACGCCCAAAATCTCACGTGTGCAAATCGAGGCGCAAGAGCTCCGTGCACTGTGCATCGGTCCCACTTGGTTCAGCTCGGACCAACGCTTCGTCTCTAGGCAGCTCGGCTCTACTCGGCTCAAGTCAGCTCGGATTTAGAGCGCTACTGAGCAAGTGTGGTAGAGGGCGACAAGGGGAGCGAGCGAGACAGGCGTGAGGAAAGAGAGAGTAAGCGCTCTTCCTCCAAATCGAGGAGTGGGGGGGGGGGGGTCTGAATTCTGGTCAACCAAGGGAAGTCGGCTTTTGCACCGTGCACAGTGCATGCACCAAGCGCATGCACCCTGAGAGGCCCTGGTGTAAAGTAAAAGTTTGCACTTACATTGTTGGCAGTCTGTACAGCTATACACTGAAAATTTGTATTAAAACATCATTATCATAAAACAAAACATTGACAGATGAAACCTCCAAAATCTTGCCAGTTAATCAGATTATACGGTTATCCTGTCCTTTGTCTCTTACCATTAATAGAGTTTCATGACCGATTGGATTTTATGCAGCCCCTGTATATCATGTTAAATAGAACCCGAACCGATCAATACTGGTGCCAAATAAATAACAAATAAAATAAACATATATAATGTCTGGGTCACGAGTAATGTTCTGCCCAGGTTGTCAGTAGAGAATCGAGAACTTACCCCTTTAGTACACATTTCAGTTTGGTTTTGAACAGATAAAAGGAAATTAATATGTCAGTTTCATACAGGGCATTTGCTGTTGTGGAAAGGTGATAGAATGTAATGTGGAGCATTGCTGGAGTGTTAAGCACTCGCAGGGAACATGGAATAGTGGTATGTTTCGGATCATATGTGGATATACATGTAATGGGAAATGAGGTAACAAATATGTGTATTTAAGGGTACCATTATCAATTCTGTGAAGAAAACAGAGATCTGTTTACTGTAGACATTTACTCAGGACCAAGATGTTGAAATAGGACATAATTTGGTTGATTTTCTAAACTGCCTCGGGTCAGGGTTACGGGCTTTCACAATTTACACAAAGAATGTGTGGTTAATTTTATTGACAATTATGAGGGCAGCTGATGACTAGATGGGGGAACTGAAATTAATGATAGGAAGAACAGTACAAAAGTATAATTTAAGGGTGTTTAGGTCACGAATTTCAGTAAATCTGAATATAAGGATATATTTGTAAAACTTTGTAAAGAAATATACTTAAAAGGGAAATAGCCAAAAGATTTTCTGGAAAATATAATAATACCAACAGAAAAAAGGAAAAATAGTAAGAAATGTGAAGAACACAGTACACTAAGTTTAATTTCTCTTGCAGCTAAAATACTGTTAAGAGCAATAAACAGAAGGATTTACAGATGACTGGAGAATTATATTGGTGCAGAACAGTATGGATTTAGGC
Organism: Anabrus simplex; assembly: GCF_040414725.1. Lineage (NCBI taxonomy): Eukaryota > Metazoa > Arthropoda > Insecta > Orthoptera > Tettigoniidae > Anabrus > Anabrus simplex. Next base: position 11,190,786 of record NC_090269.1, read on the forward strand.
ATGGAGTAAGCACAAGGGATGCCATTGGTTTATTGAAAGTCACAGGAGAAAGGTACATAGAGAAGAATAGAAAAGTATACATAGTCTTTGTAGACTTAGAGAAGGCATTTGACAAAGTGAGGTGGGATAAGTTCTTGGAAGTACTTAAAAAACATGGAGTGGAAAGGAGAGGGAGAAGACTGATCAAGGAATTATATTACAACCAAACAGCAAGAGTGAGAATAAGAGGAAAATTAACAGAATAATTCAGACTGGGGAGAGGTATTAGACAGGGTGGCTGCTTATCACCAACTTTGTTTAAAATTTACTTGGTGGAAATTATTTTTGAATGTTTGTATGGTAAAAGAGGTGTCAACATTGGAGGTAAGAGAATTAAATGCATAAGATATGCTGATAATATGGCAGTAATAGCTGAAAATGTGAAGGACCTCCGCAAAATGCTGAGAGAGTTAATCATAAAGTGTGAAGAGTGTGGAATGAGCTTAAACAAAAAGAAAACTTAATTCTTGATACTTGGAGGTAAAGGTGAAAAAGCTACAATCAAGATAAGGGGATAAATTATTGAACAGGTGAACAAGTTTGTCTTGGAAGTATTGTGACTGAAGACCTTCACTTTATAACAGACATAAAAGCTCGAATTGCCTTAGCCAAGGAAAGCTTCAACAAGAAGAAGAAGAAGAAAACTTTTGTGGCCCACTAGAGAAAGATATGAGGAAGAGACTTGCAAGGTGTTACATATGGAGTATATATGGCGCTGAAACATGGACATTAAGAAAGGAAGAACAGAGAAGAGTAGAGGCATTTGAGATGTGGATTTGGAGAAGAATTGAAGGAATATCAAATGAGGAAGTTCTGAATAAAATGGGAGAAGTGAGGAGCATGTTGACCATAATCCAAAAAAGAAAGATAATAATGTTATTTGTTTTACGTCCCACTAACTACTTTTTTAAGGTCTCCGGAGACGCCGAGGTGCCAGAATTTAGTCCCGCAGCAGTTCTTTTACGTGCCAGTAAATCTACCGACACGGTGCTGTCGTATTTGAGCACCTTCAAATACCACCGGACTGAACCAGGATCGAACCTGCCAAGTTGGGGTTAGAAGGCCAGCGCCTTAACCGTCTGAGCCACTCAGCCCGGCAAAAAAAAAAAAAAAAAAAAAAAAAAAGAGAGAAAGAAAAATTGGATAGGGCATAATATAAGACATAATACTTTACTACGAGTAGTAATGGAAGGGATGATAAAAAGGAAAACGAGGAAGGGGAAGGAGACGATATTAGTTATCAGACCATTAGAAAAAGAAAGGAAGATTATGCAGAAGTGAAGAAAAGGGCACAAGATCGAGAGATATGTAGGTTAAGCCATGATTAAACCTGCAGAATAGCAGAACAATCTATGATGATGATGATGATGATGATGACGATTTAGTTACCCAGTCGAAGCACAAGTCCAAAGCATTTTGAGTGCTATCACAATCACTGGAGTTCACTATGATTTTGAAATTTTTTATATCATCTGTTTGTAGTAATATGGCACATGGGATGCTCTTTATTTCATATGTGAGGTCATCAAAAAAGAAGGAAAAACAGCATAGTTGTTAGAATTCATCACTGTTGATGATTAAGATGATGATTTTTTTTATAAGTGTTAAAGGATTGCCATGAATATTGTATCTGTGGAACAGTTTATTTAGAGGAAATTATAGAGTCAAATGTTTTAGGCATGTCAATGTAAAAGAAATCCAATTGCATCTTGTTAGCAATGGCAGAAGTGGCATATTGTATGAAGGCAGGTAAGTTTATTTGGCATATTTTACCCTCCATAAAACCATGTTGTTAATTTGACAAAAAAAAAAGGGGGGGGGGGGGAGGGCTGTGAAATACATCAAGCGGGAGTGTAGAATTCTTTCATTGACTGCTGAGAGGATGGATGTGATCAAAATGGGCCTGTATGAGAAGGGGTTATGTCTGTCACCAGTTTTATGAATGGGTATTACTTGTTTCCAAGCATCAGGGAAAGATAATGTTATTGGCTTTACATCCCACTAACTACTTTTTCGGTTTTCGGAGATGCCGAGGTGCCGGAATTTAGTCCCGCAGAAGTTCTTTTGCGTGCCACTAAATCTACAGACGTGAGGCTGCCGTATTTGAGCACCTTCAAATACCACTGGACTGAGCCAGGATCGAACCTGCGAAGTTGGGGTCAGAAGGCCAGCGTCTTGACTGAGTCACTCAGCCCGGCATCAACATGAAAAGACCCAGAATTAAAAGTACTGATTGAGAATAAGAGAGAAGGGGAAGCATAAAAATTTTGCAGTATTTTTTTTTTTTAATTGGACTTAGTTCATCAGGACCAGTATATCTAGTAGGTTAATAACTTCATCAGGCAATGTTATGATGCTAGTTTAAAGCATACATTTTTATCTTACATTCTACAAAAGGACACTTCTTTTTCAGTAACTCAAGATAGAAAGAACTCAGAAACAAACTGCTTCACAGATGTTACTTTTACCTGTATCCATTATTACTTTTATGAAAATTAGACTCGAGAAAGTTGTGAGGTTCCCTTGTAAGTATCGCTAGGCAGAGTAATAGGAGTCGATCTGCAGGCAGATAACACAGGATAATTTTTAGGATAAGGAAATAAGAATTATATGGCTATGTATGAAAAATTCTAAGGAATAGGCAGTAAGCATGTTCACAATATGAAAAGAGAATGATGGCATATGAGGGCACTCTTAAGAGAATGACAAAGGAATGTCTAGACACAACAGTGTGTAAAGTTGAGGGAAAGTGCAATTCTTTGTGGAGTGATTCAGTTGAAATAACATATGAATGGCAAGATAAAGGTGTATCAAAAATTACTCCAAGGAATTGATGTACATGTGGAACAGTACATAGATAAAAGAAACAGCACCAAGCAGTTGACCTTTTCCAGTCCATCGTCGAGGTGACCTCGACATCATGGTTTATTTTAACTGGTCCAATGTCAAGGTCACCTCGACATTATGTTTCGTTCTACTTGAGAAGTTATTTATTGAAGTTCTTTGACCTGATTGAGGTTGGTCGATATCCGTGAAGTTGATAGGGCAAATTTTTGTGCACAAAAGAAGCCGTTCTACTATCTCCATGGATATAATACGAGATATATGTAGCCGTGTGTCGTCGTGGTTACCCGCTGCCTGTTAGCTCTGTTTACATTGAGTAGTGCTACACGTGTTGTACTAGGCATGTTTATCTGCGAATGCGAATTGTCTCTGTTGAATTTGCGATATAAAGTCGGCAGATATGAATGAAGAAGGAATACATATGCACGTTTGTTTAGATAGCAGTGACGATGATTATTTATTTGAATCAGACGGGAAGTTTAGAGAACTGTCAAGTGAAGATGAAGATGTAGTGAACTCCAGCATTGCAAGTAAAATTTCAGCGACTGGACCTGTGCATTAAAAAACGCGGAATGATCCCAGGCCATCATGTGCTGTTTCTGAAGATTCAGAAGAGGAAGTTCCAGTGACTGCTGCGAAAGCAAGAAGACACGTGATGGTAATGGGCCAGGGTGGATGAGGGGATGCAGCACACGGCAGTGATGACGCTTCGCAGGTCAGTGTTGATATAATTAACCACTGTGGGTGGGGGAGGCAGGCGAAGAATTCACCCACGGTATCCCCTGCCTGTCGTAAGGGGCGACCAAGGGATGATCCAATTAGAACCATGAAACTACTTGTAATTAGTACCATCATGCAAGGAACACCATGAGTTGCATTTACTTGCGCGTGGTACCACTAAGTTAGGTACGCAATAGGTTTGTGATTAGTAGCGACAGTGTGTGAATGAGGATGTGGGTCCTACAGTACCTGTGATTCGTACCCCTATATGAGCGACACCATGGTTCTGCCTTACCTGTGCTCAATTCCAACTATGTGAGGAATTCCACAGGATAGTACAAGTCCCTGTGGTTAGTCCACTTAGGTGAGGAGCACCATAGGTTTGCGTTGCCTGCAAATAGCGCCGCATGTGCAAAACACCATAGGTCTGTGTTACATGTGCGCATTACACTACTTGTGAATAGTACCATAATGTGTGGAATACTGCGAGTCTCCGCTACTTTTGATTAGTACCGCAGCATTACACATAGCATTGTTCTACTTTCCTAGTGATAAATACCATTATGAGGGGCTGATGACCTAGATTTTGGACCCGTTTTGACTATAAGCATAATCGATTCAGCATCGTGCTATAGAAGCAGTCCCTTGGTCAGTAATACTATTGTTTTGTGCCAGCTTCTGTGCATGTGAGGCACTGTGGGTCGGATCCACTGATTGTTTTAATTTCATATCCATCCATCCATTCTTCGTCCTCATGCTTTGAATTCTGGTCAGTGGAGGATTTTGGACTTTTAAGTTGTCATTTCATTTCGTCTCATTTCATACCATTAGGGGCTGATGACTTCGATGTTAGGCCCCTTTAAACAACAAACTCAATCAAGTGATGATAATTAAGTAACAGTGATGTTGAAAATACTTCCGCACATACAAATGGGAGTGCAAACGACAATAGTGTCTACCGGAATGTAACATTTCATGATAATGAGCCTCCTAGACTAAGTTATTCATCAGGTCAGAAAACTAGAGGACTGCCTCTTCAGTTTTTTATGTTATTTTTTGCCCCTTATTATGGAAACTAATTCCTATGCAATAGAATATACGGTAATAATCTAATAATAATATTATAAATGCTAATAAAAGTTCTGAGTTTAATCTGACTAGGTAAAAATGTGCAAAATTAATTTGGACCAGACTGTTGGAACATGTGGCAGAAAATTGGACTGCTAAGGGTTAAAAGAGTAGTCCATAATGATATCTTGGAGTGGCAAGGTCAGGTACAGAGAAAAGGAAAGCTTTGCTGGACTCTAATATGGTGTATCAGAAAGGGCAGGGGCAGATGGAAGGAATATTCTCAATGTATAAGAAAATATTTCTGGTGAATTTACAAATAACAAAGTTCATTGGTGACAGAGCAACAGTCACATAAAATCACTCAATTTGCTATCCTGTGACGATGATGGGGTAGGACAAAACTAGGACTGGGAAGAAAGCAACTTTGGCCTTAATTAAAGTACAGCCCAATCAGCACTTGCTTGGTGTAGTAATGGAAACCACAGAAAACCATCATTCAGGGCGGGCTGCTAACCATGAGGTTCAAACAAGTTAACAATTACACTGCCCAAACCACACAGGTAACTCTTTCAGTAAATCTCCCTCAAAGAAGTGAAGCTGATGATAAATATACTACAATGTCATAAAGCAACAAGAATATATAAAATGCAACCTGAAAGAGTGGATGATATAAGTAAGGCAGGAATAAAATGGCTTCATAGAGTAATGTGGATAAAGCCTGAATAGCCATGTTGATCGCCAACGTCCGAGGCGGACAGGCACGCTAAGAAGAAGAAGAAGAAGAAGATGGTATTTGAGCGATGTACCTTCTTATTGAATGAAAGCCATAATTGTACCCATCTATAAGTAAGGCAACTGGAAGGATTGTAACAACTATCATGGTATTTCTTTGATCACTTAATCAGCCAAAGTGTTCACTTTCATTTAGGAAAGGCGGGTAAGATCAGTGGTGGCAAGCAAGTTTCATGAAATCAGTGTAGTTTCAGATGAAGAGGTACTGTTAGGACCAGGTTTTCAGTATATGTTAAGTAACTGAAAAATTCTAAGAAATGAATAGACGACAGTTATGCATAATCGAAACAGACTTTCAACGTATTATTGTTGTGTTACGTACATGTAGTACGTGTTGAAGAGATGTTAAGTACAGAACAAAAATGGCCAGCCGGACACCAGTGGGATCCGAACCCACATCCTCCCGATTTTGCGTCGGTTGCTCTATTAATTGAGCTATGGTGGCAACCGACGCGAAATCGGGAGGTTGTGGGTTCGGATCCCACTGGTGTCCAGCTGGCCATTTTTGTTCTGTACTCAACATCTCTTCAACACGTACTACATGTACGTAACATGACCTAATACGTTGAAAGTCTGTTTTGATTACAATGCGGTCGTGAAAATTCAATATTCATTTACAGTTATGCATGTCTAGTCTTACCATGAAAACTGTTACAAACTTCTGACATAGACTAAAACCGGTTTTCAAGGTCAGGACCCAGCCTTAGCATCATATTAGGGGAGCGAGTCTGAGTTGAACTATAGAAGAGAAAGTTTATTTTTGGAATTATTACCAGTGGAGTGGGGGATTATGAAAATCTTGTATCAGTGATAGCTTGTCGTAGGGTTGGGATATGAGCGTCAAGACGTTTTCATAACCTTTTAAAAGCTTAAGATTAGCAGAATGTTTATTTACCAGTGAGATTGGAACTGTCGATGACTGCCCGAGGCAGAGTCACCCACAGTGTACGATCCAAGAAGCTGGTGAATACAGTGGTGGCTCATATTCAGTGAAATCTTGTCCAAAAGTAGTTCATGGCGAGAGAGGTGAGCATTTCAAAAATTTCAATATTACATGTCCTCAAAAGTTTTTTCACTCCACAGTTGAAGCTCAAGAGGAAGCTTAAATTGAAACGTCTCCTTTGGCTTTACGCCCAAAGTAGTCTCAGAATTCTTTTCACAAAAAGAATTAAGGAATCCTTCCACTGCCAAAATGACTGGGTGTATGCTTCAAACTCATGAGCAAGCTCATAGTGACCTGTGGGCTCATCATCCTGCTTCAGTCGTGGTTTGGAGGGAAGTGTCCTACAGTAGGGTTGCACAGCTCCTTTTGTGTGAAAAGGGAGATAAAACCTCTGCCAAAGTTTAACAGGACACCATTTTGGAGATTGCTATGAAGCCACTGAGCAATATCCTATTCACAAACCAGCAGTGGAGCTTCCAGCAGGATTCAGCTCCAGGGCACAAGGCTGGAACAACACAGGAGTAGCTTCAAAGCAGTGTGCCTGACTTCATCTAACTGAGATATTGGCCCAGCTGCAGCTCTGGCATTAATCCAAATGCTACAGTTTGTAGGCAGTGCTTGAGGGAATGGTATGCAAGAAGAGAGATCCCAATATCGACAGCCTGAAACAATCCTTGGTGAAGGCAGTAGTGGATTTTTCCATTGAGACCCTGCATGGCTCCATTGGCAAGTGGCTACCGAGACCTGAGGACTGTGTGAAGATAAATGGTGATCATTTTAAGAAATGATAGGTGCTATATGTTGAACCATGGGTATAAATTAGATGGATATCAATGATAGTATCCTGTCTTCAAAAACATGTGTGTAATTCAATAAAAACTTTGTTACAATATATGACTAGCACCACCCTACCTGAGGAGAAAGGAAGCGCTGCTGAGAGGAGCAAAGAAGTTCTGGTCATCTCCCTCATTATCAGTTCACCAGAAATTTTGTTACCCATCACCACTGTGACTTCGATCTAGGAGACCAGCAAGTGTACTGGCCGGTCAACTCTTGAGAGATAATTTTAATCTAAACCAGAGCTGGCAGGATGAGTAGTCAAATTCAACATCTGGAACTAATGCTCCTTAAATCCAACTTGGAAAATGAAGGGATTTGACCTCCCAAGAAAACTATGGTGTAGCCTCAACAGACTGAGAACTGGGCATGAACGCTGCAATTTTTACATCGTAAGTGGGGTTGGATGGATTCTCCAATGTGTGGATGCAGTGAAGAGGAACAGACCATGGACCATGTCATCCTGCGCTTTCCTCTTCATGCCTATTCCAGAAGCCCCAGCAACTTGTGTCATCTTTCAGAAAGTGCCGTAGAGTGGCTGGAAATCTTTGACCTGGACTACAGAGTTTTTGTTTTTATCACCACCATACGATTAAATAAAATAAACTAGCGTGTGCCCGTGGGTTCCCACTGGTGTCCGTCTGGCCATTTTTGTTCTGTACTTAACATCTCTTCAACACGTACTACATGTACGTAACACGACCTAATACGTTGAAAGTCTGTCTTGAATGACTTGTTCAGCACGTTTTCTTTCTTCCCAGTACCTCTTCAATCTTTCACTCCTACTTCTCTCCACTTCTTTGATTTGGATCTTGATCTTAATATCAGTCCATTTGTGACTTTCGACGAGCTTTATGTAAACAGGTCTATTCCGCACAGTCGTTGGTGGATATTTATCCATTATGCCAATAGCCTTCCAATCCTCCCTAAATTTTCATCCAGTTATTTCCTGTTAAGCATGTCGCATTCCATATCTTCTTTGCCAATCTGTTGTCAACAAATGTCGGACGAAACTCAACCTTCTTTTCCATAATACATTTGAAATTGGTTCTACTTTTTTTTTTCTTATAGCTCCTGCCTTGATCTATGCACACATATTTCACCCTGCTTTTTAGTACCCCATATCTCTCAGAATCTTGCTTTCCTCCCTTTCCAATCGAATACAAGCTCTTTTGCCCAATGTCACGGTCTGGGTAGCGTACAGTGCAGCGTTCTGGATGGTCATCGTATCATGCTGCACTCTGCCGTTCCTTGATAGGTTCTTCTTCCCGTAAGTCGTCTTATAAGTCGCCTACGGGCGTCAAATCAAAAGACCTACACCTGGCGAGCGGAACATGTCTTCGGACTCTCCCGGCACTAAAAGCCATATGCCATTTCATTTCATCTTTGTTTCTGCAGTTGTGCTTTGTCTCCTACACTTATTATTCTGTAGTTTGCCTGTTATATTCTCACCTAGGTACCTCACCTCACTTCTAAGTACTTCTTATATTGTAGCGCTATGGTGTTATACCTTTATCTTGTACAGAATATCTGTTTCTATAGAATACATTGGATTACTTTCGAAAATTCTCAAGTATCACTTCAGTATATCATTAAAATGTGAAACATTACGCGCATGCGCTAATACAATCTGCCATCAGCGGCTACCAGGGATGTTCCATCTCTATTGTCGAATGATCTGAAGCTGAAGTGCATGTCCATGACAGCGGTGATAATTTGCAGTTATCTCCATTGATACAAACAATTTACTGCTCATTTATAATGACACAATTTATCAGGTCCTTTGTACCTCCTTATAACCAAGTTTTATATATGTATATCATACTTGTAATACACACACCAGCCCTGTAGTTTAGAGGTAGCGTGCCTGCCTTCTTACCCAGAAGCCCCGGGTTCGATTCCTGGCCAGGTCAGGGATTTTTACCGTGAACTGAGGGCTCGATCAAGGTCCACTCAGCCTACATGATTACTTCATTTTCTGTCAACACACTGAACAGCTGATAGCATTTCCAAATTTTGTTCTGTCAGATTCATACATTTATCAAAAAGAATGTTTTCTTAGGTGGAAAAATCTATCTTTCCTCGTCACAAGACGTGACAGGTGCAAACTTAAACTATGAAATTTGAGAAAATGAAAATCCTCAGCCTGTTTCCAGTCATTCGACCGGGTCAGGAATGGAATGAATGAAGTCCCCATCTAGCGGCGACTATAGGAATTGTGCTGGCTGCCGAGGCCTGTCGTACTCCTCTGGGGCAATGATTAATGAATGACAGATGAAATATTGGAGAGTGTTGCTGGAATGAAATATGACGGAAAACTGGAGTACCCGAAGAAACACCTGTCCCACCTCCGGTTTGTCCAGCACAAATCTCACATGGAGTGTCCGGGATTTGAACCACAGAACCCAGCGGTGAGAGGCCAGCGTGCTGCCTCCTGAGCCACGGAGGCTCTATTTGAGACAATATCAGGTAAAATTTTTCTTTACAATCATTAGCTACACTGTCGCCACTGAAAATTTTCTTAAGTGGACCTATGAATTTTAAGTCTGAATTTGAATCAATCACTTTGTAGCTTGTTCTCTGGGGCTCTGTCCACACGCTCATGAACAGATGCAACGTAGTTCGAAAGTCGTCCACAGCTGCCAGTGAATCAGCAAGTGGTAGACTCATGGCTTTAACTTTGTTATGGCTGTCAGCAATTTGCCAGAGGTGGGCTTCGATTTAAACCAGCTATCTTACCCATACTTTATTCCTACTCTTAAATGCCTCCTGTGCATCTTTTATCCTGACTGCAATATCAGCAGAAAAGCTGTCAGCAACCTAAAACCAACAAAATGCCAATAAAAATTTCATGATAGTTAAAATCCTTTAACCACTTAATTGGATACTAAGTTCTCCACATGTATAACCTGCCCTGGGTACCTTCTTCCCCCACATTATGATATTTAAATATTTTCTGAAAAACTGTATACTCAATTAAATTAATGTAATATGATAGTGATTTTTATACTTCACTAATAACTACAGGGGAATCTTGCTCCTAGACAATAATCATCCTTAGGATAAGTTTACAACTTGAGAAAGAACTAGGAGAATATCAAGGTGGTTTCAGATCCTGGAGGAGCTGTTCTGATCAGATCATGAGTCTTAAGTTGATAATGGACTATAACAGAAGAAGAAACAGATATATGCTGATAACATTTGTAGATTTCAAGAAATCTTATGATTGCATCCATAGAGAATCTCTGTTTATTTTTTTATTTTTATTTTTGCTATTTGTTTTACGTCGCACCAATACAGATATGTCTTATGGCGACGATGGGATGGGAAAGGCCTAGGAAGTGGAAGGAAGCGGCCGTGGCCTTAATTAAGGTACAGCCCCGGCATTTGCCTGGTGTGAAAATGGGAAACCACGGAAAACCATCTTCAGGGCTGCCGACAGTGGGGCTCGAACCCACGATCTCCCGATTACTGGATACTGACCGCACTTAAGCGACTGCAGCTATCGAGCTCGGTAATCCCTGTTTAAAATTTTAAGACACCTTGGACTACACCCCAAATTAATAAACATGATAAAATTGACTCTCACTAACACCAAATCAAAAGTGAAGTTTAGGGGTGAAACATCAGAGAAATTTGAAATTAAAACTGGACTATGGCAGGGAGATGGGCTCTCACCACTATTATTTAATTGTGCTCTAGAAATGGTAATGAGGGAATGGTTTAGGAAATGTCCCCCCATAATAAAGATCGGCCAGAAAATCAAAACAAATTGCCTGGGTTTCGCTGACGATTTAGCATTACTAGCAGTGGACATAAAAGAAGCAAAAACCCAGATATCATAACTTCAAAACATTGCAAATAAAATTGGCCTCAAAATATCATTTGAAAAAACAGAAATTATGCCCCAAAAACCAACACAGCTAAAAGAAGTTACCATGAATGGTAATAAAATCAAAATAGTAACTCAGTTTAAATATCTTGGAGAAGTAATAACACATAACCTAAATGAAAAAAATCTCAATCCAAACAAGAACAAATAGATTAACTAAAGCACAAAAATTAATATGGGATATCTACAAAAAGAAATGTCTATCAATAAATGCAAAAATAAAACACTACAACACAGTTATAAAACCGGAAGCTACATATTCAGCTGAAACACTTTTTCACCTGAATAAACAATCAAAGACTGACAGACTTCAGTAAATTGAAAGGAAGATTGGAAGAACCTGCATCAACAAAAAATACCAGAAAGATAGACAGTAGCAGTTAATACCTAACAAAGTTTTGTACAAAGAGCTAGAACCCGGATACCAAGCGTTAGAGGAGACTGGGATTCTTTGGACATATCATGAGGATGCAGGATTCGAGACTTCTGAAACAACTAGTACAACACAATCTCGTCTCAAAAAATACCACAACAGGATGTAAATGGATCAGAGAAGTAAGAGAGGATCTGAAGGAAATAGGCCTTACAACAGAAGACACCACAAATAAGATAAAATTGAATACAAAACTCAACAATACAAACCTCTGCTTAACCCTTACACAAAATAAACCAACAACGCGCATATTTTCAACTGAGGAAAGGGTACGAAGATCGGAGCGTCTGAAGAAGTGCTGGGAAGACCGAACAATCCCTTCAAAGAGACCTGAACGATGGACTGACTAAAGTGATCCTATGTGGTCATAAAAGAAGAAGAAGAAGAATGGGTTACTAACATTATTTACGTTATTTGCATGGTTGTATATCCAGATGATTACATGTTTTGCCGATTGCTATCTGTGTGATAGAGGTGAAAACAAGGTCATTTACAAATGCCCTGAAGTATTCTCCGAAACTATGTACATCACTAAAACTATATTTATTGTATTTACCCCTGTAAGAGCAATTCTCTGCCTTGGGGCACCATTCGCAATGAACTGAGGCGGTTGTCACATTCTGAACATTTTCCACATCATTTGGCTCATTTGGAACCACTTTACTTTTATTTTCAGGATCATTGTCACTGTCCTCCTTTAGTATATACCCACGCATCATCACTTGCTAAAAGAAATACCTCATCTTCACTCTCCACTTCTAGAACTGTCAAAATACCAGTACATTCAAGCTGATTTACTTTATGTTTGGAAGCCATGCTCCTCGACATAAAAAGCTGCACGGGAGCATTGTTCAGGGCACCAAAACAAATTCATTTTAGGAGGCTATGATGGCTATACAATACAGTACGCAGTGTGATTATCAACCGATACAGTAGACTCGATGGCGACGTGATATGCCATCACCCCAAAGAGAAATGAGCAAAGAATTTTACGATCGACTTACGCCGTCATACCCACCATAGAAGCCCAGCGCGAAAACGTCTAAAGACGTCATGCCCTTTTAAAGGGTTAATTCCCATTGAAACCTAGGGCTTCCACAAAGAGTCGGCACCTCAGATCTATATATCTTCATGTCATACGTGGTCTTCTTTGTCTGCACCCCAAAGGTTCCTTCACAATTGGTCCTTTGCCATGTCTCAGGGCACTTTCTCGGCTTGACATGCGCCTCCAATTGGTTATTCCCTAAGTTTATCATTAGATATCATATTAGGCCACCATATTCCTAATATGATTAGCTTGCTTCGTGGCCATGATCGTTAAGGCCTCAAGTCTTGTCTTGTCAGCGAGTTCTGTTGGTCAAAAAAATGTCACCATCAAAATGTATCAGATAGTCACTAGGTTGCGTGCCAAAAGCCTGGATTCAGTTCCAAATCTCTCTGCAGTAATCATGTGGAGTGAAGGCATACGACACTGTTGATGGTGATTCATCCATCATATGGGGACATAAAGCTTTGAGCAGACCCCTTGCTGCTAATCGACAGGACTAGGTTATCATGATTGATCATTTCCATTGCTGTGCTAATATTGACAATACTTTAATAAATTGGGAAAGATGTTTCACCTAATCAGCACCTATATTGTACCATATCTGAAGTACTTGTTTGATGATTGTTTGCTTTTTTTTGCTTTACGTCGCACCGACACAGATAGGTCTTATGGCGACGATGGGACAGGGAAAGGCTAGGAGTGGGAAGGAAGCGGCCGTGGCCTTAATTAAGGTACAGCCCCAGCATTTGCCTGGTGTGAAAATGGGAAACCACGGAAAACCATTTTCAGGGCTGTCGACAGTGGGGTTCGAACCTACTATCTCCCGAATACTGGATACTGGCCGCACTTAAGAGACTACAGCTATCGAGCTCGGTATCCAACTAGCCTCTGGGCTGATGACCTAACAGACAGACAGAATTGAAAATCATTTATTTTGACATGTTTCAGAAACATGGTACATTCCCTTCATCAGTGAAGTCCAACTAAAGAATAAAAACAATATAACACTTCCTTTTGTTTAGCCCAAAATTTAAAATAGTATTATATCTTAATTCACCATGTCAACGAATAAACAAATGTAGTGATATATTAGGAAATTTATCATTACAAAAATGTGTAATATTTAGATGTTGAATGAGAATACCTAAATAAATTTAAGATCTTCAAGTTTTATCTTTTTCTTCTTTTCTTTTCTTTTCTTCCTTAAATGATTAAACCCTGGTTTATACCGTGGGTTCTCATCTGTACTTCTTTCATTCTAACATGATTCAAAGTGATTTCTTTTTTATGAAAGAAATACAGATAAGAACCCGTTGTATAAACTAGCGTTTAATATTTTAAGGAAAAAAAGAAAAGATAAAACTTGAACATTTGTATATTCGTTGATGTGGTGACTTATGATATAATAATTCTTTAAATATTGGGCCAAACAAAACAAAAAGTGTTATATTGTTTTTATTCTTCAATTGGGCTTCACCGATGAAGGGAATATACTATGTTCCTGAAACGTTTGAATAAATAGTTTTCAATTATAAAAGTGTAGTGAGTAGGTGGACCAAGCACATACTATTTTAAATGACCGGCAGCTGTTAAAACAGTAGGGCTATGGCTAGACAGGCATTGTTACGTGTAACAATATTTTATGGAAATGTACATTAAGTTTTATTCTATTCACTCCAGCTAGACTGCATTTAATTCATTTACTTAGGATCAGCAACAGCATAACACTGAATTACAAAGATTCTTAATATGAACGATTTTATTTAGCTTATGGCACAAGTTGTCACATACAAATTGAGTAACATTGTAAAAGCAACAGATAATTTACAAAACGGAATAAATAAAATAAAATAAATAAAAACGTCAAGGTAAAACATAAAGTAGAAATGAAGAGAGAGATGTACAATACAGAAAAATAGAGAGAGAAAATACAAAAACACAGAAATGATGTCAAATATAAGTAAATACATTAATTAACAAATCAAAAATGAAAACTAAACTAGGGTGTCCAGTTGTTGCAGCCATTGAATAGCTGTTGTTGAAGCTGTCAGGAGGTTGTCGATAGTTTTGTGGAAGGCTCTTTGTGGTCATCTGAAGGTGATGTGTCGCATTGCCTGGAATTTTTCACTACGGTCACAGCTTGAAGGAGGTGGAAGGGCCCAAGAATGCATTGCAGAGTTACTCCTTCCATGCCCAGTGCGCACTCTGTTTAGTGGGACCCATACACTCAGCGGGAGATGAAATCCGGGCGGGGGCTGCGTAGAGTCAAAGATCGATGTCCATTCATTGGTGGCCTTAACAGTCCATTCTTTATTCCAAGTCCGCAGTTCCACAGTAGTTTTCTTTCATCAATTTTGTAGCCAGCAGCAGGGGAGGGTGTGTGGATTTCAGTCGGGTTGAAGTGATTCTTTGGATATCTTGATGAATTGTAAGTGATTTATTGGCCTGTATTTTACTTGCTTCTCAGACGAGATTGTTCATGCGGCTAAAGACTGGAAGCCAGTACAGTAAGGTTGATCTGATGACACCGCTGAATAATCCGCATTGTCTGATTCAGGACGGTGTCAATTTTCTTGGTGTGAGTGCTGTTCAGCCAGAGGGAAGAACAGTATTCAGCTGTTGTATACAGCACTCTTACGGCAGAAGTTGCTGCTGTGGATCCCCATGTGCTACCAGATAGCTTAGATAAGATGTTGTTTCTTGTACTTAGTTTGGTTGCAAGGTTGGAGAGATGTTTACTGTATGACAGTGTCCGCTCCAGTGTTACACAGAGATATTTTGGGTTTGGGTTGTACTGTAAAATGCTGTCATGGAGAGTCACTTTCAAGGTGGTATGAGTTAGTATGTTACTTAGATGAAAGCAAGAAGTTTCTGTTTTTGTTGTGCTAGGTGTCACTTTTGAAAGAAATTTGCCAGTAAAGAGAGGTCTTTCGTTAGCATGTCCTCAAGACTGTGGAATATTGTGTGTTGTGTGGCTATGCAAATATCATCGGCATAGGCAATATGTCTTGATACTGTTTCTGGGATGTCTGCAAGATAAACACTGAATAACAAAGGGGCTAATATGGAACCTTACAGGAGTCCATTATTTAGTCTTTTTGGTTTGCTCAGGGTATTGTTCATGACCACTTGAATTATTCTGTCCGAAAGCATGTGATTTGTAGTGTTCTTACAATGTAACGTTTTCAGGTGTTTATACATTAACCCATCCCTCCATACAAAGGGCACTAGGAAAGTTTTGCAATATGCAAAAACGGCTGGCTGGACACCCCTGTTATGGTGAAGGTTTGAAAAGAGGGGTGAAAACCGGTCTAGAAGACAGCGAGGCACGACCTTCACACCAGTTGTTACCAAGCAATAGGATTGAAAGCAAGTTAAGATGTCTGTGTGGTCTAAAGGTGAATATCGTGCCATTATCCGCTACAGTTTTGCTCGTGGATTAAGTGTTGACCAGTGCCTGGAGGAAATGACTCCTGTGCTGGGCAAAGACTGTCCACATCGGACAACAATTTTCCGCTGGTACAAAGAGTTCCAGAGGGGAAATTTTGGGGTTGAATACGATCATCGTTCTGGGTGACCGTCTGAATCAGTGACTGAGGAAAACATTGAAGTTGTGAGGAAAATGTTGCAGCAAGAGAGGTGGTTGACATATCAGCAGGTAGAAGAGACCCTCCACATCCCTGCACCAGCTATTCATTCAATTCTACACGACCATCTCCATGTTAGAAAGGTTTGTTTCCTTTGGGTGCCCATTCACGTTCAGAGAAACAAAGGGCACATCGAGTGAAATGGTGCCAAGAAATCCTAAAACAATTTGAAAATGGGACTTTGCATAATGTCAATAGCATCATTACAGGTGTCAAAACTTGGCTTTATTATTACGATCTCCCAACAAAATCCCAGAACAAGATGTGGCTGTTTGAAGTTGAGGGTACTCCTGTGACTGTGCGAAAGTCAAGGTCAGTGAAGAAAAGGATGATTGCAGTATTCTTCACTAAACGGGGCATCCTGACTTGGGTTGTGCTAGAAACACAAAGGACAGTTACTGCGAAGTGGTACAGTGAGACTTGTCTGCATCAGGTCATCCAGGCTCTCAAGCAGCTCCGTCCAAGGTCACGGCTCAACACTTGGCTCTTGCATCTCGACAATGCTCCAGCACATCGTGCTAATGTAACAATGGATTATCTTGCCAGATCAGGGTTGACTGTGCTTGATCACCCTCCATACAGTTCTGATCTTGCCCGATGTGACTTGCACTCTTCTCAGAAGTGAAGCTGAAGCTGAAAGGGCGACGTTTTTCATCCGACGAGGAGCTTCTGGCAGCATGGGATCAAGAGTGTGAAAATGTAACCGAAGAAAATTGGCAGAGTTGGCTCAGTGACTGGTTCCGACGTATGGAGAAATGTATTGAGTGTGGTGGAAATGATTTTGAAAAAGTTTAAAGTTTGTCTTCAAATACAGCTTCATTGAATGTCGTCAGAGCACATATTTGGTCTTTGCAATTTTGTTCCGGTCTAAAGCCAGCTTGTTCTGCGGGGAGGATCTTGAAGATGGCTGGACTGATTCTGTTGTTGATCAGCCTTCCCAGTGGCTTGTAGGTTGAGCTTAATAATGTTATGGGTCTATAGTTTTCAGGAGCATTGGGCAGTTTTCCAGGTTTCAAGAAGGCAATGTGGCAGGTGTCCTGTGCGTTGGATGGGCGAAAAGAAGTCAGCAAACCCTTTCATAGTATTTTTACCATGGTGAAGCATGGTGAAGGAGGAATTCGTTACGGATGTTGTCACAAGCCTGGTGCATTTCCCATTTTCTAGCTTTGAAGGGCTATTGTAACTTCATCTATGGTGAATGGTGATCGTAGCTCCAGTATAGAGGAGCATGATTTTCTTAGTTTTTGCAGGTCTCTTCTGAATGCTTTGGAGTGTGCTTTGTCTGATTTAGCGCTGGACATCTGAATGATTCGGTCTGCTGTTCTGTCTGGTTTGACTTCTTGAGGTGTTTGTGGGATTGGCCCCTAGTTTCTTTACTTGAATGTTTAAAGTCTAGTTCTACAACCATTTTAGTCCATCTTTCCTTCCTGTCTTTATCCAGACTGCTAATGAGATCATCTGCAACTTCTGTCTGACCACTCTGTAGAAATTCTTGATACAGAATCTCACTAGTGTCGCTCCAACAAGGTATGTATTGTTTTGAATGCCTCTGTTTATGTGTTTTTTGGCCGTTGATATTACCATCCTGACGAACTTCTGGTAGTTACCAGGGGTGGGAGTGATCCATCAGATATTACTGTCTAGGTCTTGAGAAAATTCGTCCCAGTTGGCTTTGGAAAAATTCCATCGCGGGTGTGGTGAATTTTCAATGATTGGTATCTGCATTCCTACTTCTAGGATGATGGGCCGATGTTGACTGTGTGGAAAGTTATCAGCAATTTATCTGGTGGTCGGTAGAGGTAATCCTGCATCGTCAGCCGTGACAAAGCTCGGGTCTGGATTTGTTTCACATTTCCATCTGGCTGAACAGAATATGCGTTTATCTTCAGGATCATACATGAGGTGCAGATTGTGTGCTTCGGCCCAGTTGATCACTTGAGTACCATGTGAATTATCCTGCCTGTATCCCCAGTTGGTATGATGACTGTTGAAATCTTTGATGGTGATTGCTGTATGTGAGGTGGTTGGCAGGAAACCATCAGGCCATGATGCATTTGGTGACTTGTAAAAATTTGTAATGTTGAAGTTGCCCACTTTTATTGTTATTGCTGAGGAGTCATTGTGAGAGCTTGTTTCAATGAGTTGGGCATTAGGTATTGACTCTCGGACATACGTAGCTGTGCCCTAATGGTCATGATAAGTGGTACCTATCATATGATATCTGGGGATTGAACTACTTGTCTGAACTTGGTCTGCGTTGCCCACATGCATCTCTTGCAATGCAACAACATCTGCTTCGTGTTCTCTAAGGATCTTTTGTAATATTTTGCATTTTGATCTGCTGCTGCCTTCATTGTTGAGATGGTACAGAGAGCTCTTCCAGGAAATCGATCCTTTGGGAAAGCCTTTGTGCAGTTCTCAGAAGAGCCTTTGAATGTGTGTATCACTTCATCCAGGAGGCTAGGAGACAGGTCCAGATAACCAATGGTGCAGAGTGCCTATAGGATCAGATGATAGCACTTCCCCTGTACCTGCAATGACTGTTCTTTAGCACCACCCAGGAGACACATCTAACTTAAGGAATACTACGGACGCAAACAGTCATTGTCTCCCGAATATGTGTGATAGTTATTAATCTAAAATGAAAAATATACAAACATATAAATTGTATAATCCTATGTTTTACATTTTTACCTAAACAATGCCATAAAGAAAGGAAAATTCACTTAAATATAAGAGAAGAGACAGGAAAGAACCAGAAGGAAAATTAAGATATGTGAGAAATCATGACTGGAATACATACAGAGATAGAATAGATTTATTTATCATCAACAGGTTGTTTCCCAATTAAAGATGATTCAATAAAAAAATACTAAAAATACACCTTAAATAAATAACACAATTTCCTAAAATAATAACCAAGTTCAAACTAAATCTAGAGACCTTTATATATGCATATTTACAACACCTTAAATAAATAAATAAATAAATAAATAAATAAATAAACAAAACTATATCTCCTTAAATAATTGACATTATTAAACTACATCTGGTAACATTTACATATCTTACAGATAGGGCCTTACATTCATGAGGTCATTAGGGCACGTCTGATTTTAGACGGGGGTGAGTGAAAAAGGTCTACTTATTCACCCGCCTCATTCAGTGATGTTAGTGCCCTCACAAGCCATGAGTTAGCCTGAGCCACAGTTCTCACTTTAGGCAGATGAAAAATATACCTTTGCCTACTATTGTGACGAGGTGGGAGGTGGGAGTGATCCATCGGATATTACTGTCTAGGTCTCAGCTCCAGTAATGTTGAGCAATCCACTCTATTCGTCAGACACTTATAAAGAAAGAGGGCATTGGCACATCTGCGGCGTGAGTGCAATGTCCTCATGCTCATAGTCTCACAAAAAGACTCGTAATCGGACGAAGAGAGAGAAATACCCAAACCCTTGTAGCTTATCCATTTCATGAACCTTATTTGGAGTATTTCCAAGTTTTGTATTAAATACTGCTGAGAAGGTAGCCACACCTCGCAACAGTATTCTAACGATGGCCTGATTAGAGTGCAAAACAAAGTTATTAGAGTTCTAGGAGAAACAAATTCGCCACAGTTTCTTTTCAGAAAGCCAAGTAAGTTAAACCCTTTCCTAGAAATCTTGTCTAAATGTTTCTCGAAGGAAAGACTGTAGCAGTTTGAAAGTGTCACCAAGATCAATTATTTCGTTCACACAAGCTATTTGGAAATTGCATAAATGGTAAGGGTAATTTACAAGTTCCAACTTACGTGAAAATGTAATTGCGTTGGATTTTGAAGTATTCAAACCAAACAGCCACTTTTTACACCAGTTATTAGGAGGTTTAAGTCAAACTGTAGCAACTTTCAGTCCAACTCACTATTGATCACCTTAAATATCTGTAGATCGTCAGCATAGAGAAGGCAATTACTGATGTTATATCATTTATGATTATGACAAAGAAAAGAGGGCCCAGTAAAGAGCCTTAGGGGATACATGAAGTAGGGTGGTACGACTTTGACATAATATCATCAGCTTTTACTACGCAAACCCTATTAGTGAGATAGCTTCTAATCCACTCCAAAGCACTTCCTCCTATCCCATATGCTGACAATTTGATGAGTAGAGCATCATGTTGAACTGAATCAAAGGCTTGGGAGAAGTCTGTGTAAACAACATCCACTTGTTGCCTCCTATCCAAAGATTCTGAAATGAAATTGATAAACACCGCCATATTGGACGTGATAGAGCGTTTCTGTACAAAACCATGCTGTGCTATATTAATATACTGTGAAACTGAACTGTACAATCTCTTATACACGATCTTCTCTGCCACCTTTGAAATCGGGGACAATAACACGACAGGCCTATAGTTATCAAACACCATTTTGTCTCCTTTCTTGAACACTGGTATGACGTAACCTTTCTTCCACTCACATGGAAAATACCCTGACGAGAATGACATATTTGTTATGATGTTAAGTGGCCTACCTAGCTCAGATGCACATTCTATCAATACTATTGCGGGTACGTCATCTGGACCACATGATTTGGAGGTATCCAAAGATGCAAGAATTGAAGATACCTCTGCTGGAGAGGTACTATTGAAGTTAGGCCTATATCACACATGGACAATATGGATAGATTACACTTTGCGGCAGGTGAGTGATACTTTTCAAAGGTATCAGCAAAACTGTCCAAGATGCTCCTCCTGTCCTGTAATTCTTTCCCATACTGAAGCATAGTAGATGGCAGGCGAGATGACCTCCATTTGTTGTTTACAAAATTCCAGAAACACTTCGGGTTGCCAGCTAATTTTGATTCCATCGAAGTTATATAGTTTCTGTATTTTTTGAGCTGATGACTCCTAAATTCACCGCGTATGGTCGAAAATTGCACATAATCACTACTATGGTCCGTTTTTTTAAACTTCCTTCTTGCCCTCTCCTTTTCTTTTAATTTATCTATTACCTCAGAGTCGTTCCAGCATGGGTACTTCTGCGTGCTAACTATCCGGAACGATACAGTGTCTTTTATTACAGCGCGAAGGAAGTCGTAGAAAAGGGTTAACACCTCATTGGCGGAGGGGGGGGGGGGGGTCATTGATTAAATTCCAGGGACACAACGAAAGGAGATCTCTCATTTGAGGAAAATTGGCCTTAGTCCATGCGAACATAAACGTCCTATCTCAAAGCAGTCCAAGTGTACACAGTATTGATTCAAGATTAGAACAAGGTCTAGGAAGTTCTCATTTCTTGTTGGGAAGTGACACATTTGCTTGAGTCCGAATTCACTGACGATTTCAAGAAGTAAGAAGACTTCCACACATCTCTGTTTTATAACAGGACTAGGATTCCAAGCCAAATGCCTGATGTTAAAGTCTCCGCAAACTACAAGGATATTGTGCGGGTTTAAAACAGCTGGGACGTTGGCCTGTGTTGCTCGAAGATTACTCATCCTAGCAGTCACTTCGTCCGGTGGCAGGTAGCAGCACGCTACAAATGTAGACCTTCCTGATGTTGAGGTGGCCTTGACCACAAGACACTCCCAGTCTCCCGCCAGCTCTGGCCGGGAAACTGGCCTTAGAGCAGATTTCACAGCAATCGTAATCCCTCCCCCTTTCACTTTGCTACTATGGACCTGATGTCTGTCTTGACGAAACTCACAGTAATCAGTAGATAACAGTTCATTATCACCAACAGAATCATTTAACCAACTTTCAACTATACAAATACAATCTTTGCTGGCGTCACTGAAAGCGAGGTTAAATTCCGTCAAAGAATTACACATGCTCCCTACATTTTGGTTGAAGAAATTCATACCGCTGTCATGCTGGTGTCCTGGGTTCAGATGTATGTCGCCGGACAAAGCCAATAGAAGCACACAAATCGCTGAACCAGATATCTTCGGGCTAGAGTTCGTCTGTTGTTGAGACGTCACCAGATACATAGTTCCAATTAAAGCCAGCCTGTGGACCGAAATACGAAGCTCTGAACCATTCACAATAGTGTTATCCCAACGGTTTTCATATTTCACGTCGAAATCTAGCACATTCTCATACCGGAGGCAAACTTGCACGGACGTGATACTACATTTGAACACTACTAATAGACAAAAGGCACAGAGCGATACCGACACACGACTACTCCTGGACGCCATGAGTAAGGAATATGGAAGGTCTTCATTCTGTTACTCTGGGAAGGGACGTGGAGCGGGAATACGGAAACTAATTAGCTTCTTTATGATGTAGTTGCCTTTGTTGTAGGGTCTTGGAATAGACCATCGTGCATTATTGAGGAAACTTAGTGTTTAGAAAGGTCATGATTGAATGAAGCATAACAACAAAAGATGGTGTCATAAATAGAAACTGTAGAGAAAGTGGTGGATACACTAAATAATTGGCGATCAGCCCAGTCACTTGAACACGTTTAACAATAGGGGTACTTCTAGAAAGCACCGTTAAATGTAAAAAAGATTAATGGTAATGTATGTTTTAATGTTTTATTCTGTTTATTTCATCTAGTCCGTGTGTCAGATAATGCAGTCATCTGTACTTCAAATCCACAGGTTTTGCTTCTGCTAAACTAGGTATTTTTAACATACTCGCCTTTGTTGTAAAGCCTCATTGTAGATCGTCGTGCATTTTTGAAGAAACTAAGTATAAGATTATTATTGGCTGTCGGACATCATTAATAGAAACAGCTGATTAAGTGGTGAATACGCTGAATAATTGGCGATCAATCAGGTCTTGTGAATACTTTGTTACTTAATGTATATGTAACCGCTAAAGGTGGCATCCTTTACCAGAAGATTAGGAGTGGCAGTAAATTTATCTGCGCTGTGACATAGGGAATGGCTTTCTATTTTGATATTGCGCTATAACTTTCCCCTAATATTTTCACGGCTCCACATTTCACACAAAAACAGAAAACACACCAATAGAATACTTTTACATAATCAGGGTGGGAATATTATACTTTTT
The DNA here is from genome assembly GCF_040414725.1 of Anabrus simplex. Classification (NCBI taxonomy): domain Eukaryota; kingdom Metazoa; phylum Arthropoda; class Insecta; order Orthoptera; family Tettigoniidae; genus Anabrus; species Anabrus simplex. The sequence continues at coordinate 11,214,057 of NC_090269.1, forward strand.
TCCATTTTAAAAATACGGATGGGAAAATTATATGGGTAAATATGGTAGTTTCTGTTGCCATTGATGCTTTCACGGTTCGTATTTACAGATGTGATACTGTATAGGCTTTTGGGCTTATGCCGTGTCAAGAAAATACGGTGAAATTCTTTACTTTTCGCAGAGAACTGTGCTTTGTGTCATCAGAAGAAAATCTCTACTATCCATGAGAAAGGCTTCTTAAACAATGAACTTTTAAATTTAGACATTATAATAGAAGTGGAAATGGCACGTTCATTTGCCACCAGATGGCTCCCTGGACGTGGCACAGTGCTAGCGTTCGAAGCGGAAGCTGACCGAACCATCAGAATCAGTCTAAGAGGTTCACATAACATGTGTACGTAGCATATGACATTGACACAAGCCTGGAATGAAACATCTGGCGATGAGGAACGTACGAATTTGGAAAACACCGAAACGAAATAACAGTAGTGAAGGGACATGGAAGGGAAACTACCTACGTAAATTCTTAATGGCTGGCAAGCAGGTATTACTTAATTGATAGCCAGTGTCCCTGTTGAAATTGTTGGGATTTCTACGTATTTCCACAGCTTCCTAATCCTGGACCTGCAGTGTCTAGTGTGGGTAAGAACTTGAGCATCTCGGAACATGACATCATGACACGACGATAGAGCGTGCTCAGCTGTTGCCGATTTGTCTGGCTGGTTGAGACTAATATTATGTTCATGTTCCTTGATACAGGTACCAATGGACCGGCATGTTTGGCCAATGTATACCTTACCGCAAGTACAGGGAATTTCGTATACCCCAGGATGTAAAAGTGGGGACAATCTGTCCTTGGTTTTACTCAGACTGTGAGCAATTTTAGTGGCGGTGCCAAACACGGTTTTTATAATCTGTTTGCGGAGGAGCTTGGCAATTCGATCTGTGGTGTTTTCAATGTAAGGCAAGTAGGCAGTTCCCTTCCCTTCTTCCTTCTGTTTACTTCTGTGAGCTTTGCTTGGTCATTTCTCTGGGATGCAGGGCTCTATGAATCTGCAAATTGATGTAACCATTACCCTTGAACGCGACTTTGAGCGTGTCCATCTCCACCTCGATATTTAACGACTCACAAATTCGTCTCGTCCTCTTGGCGAGTGTCATGAGAATGCCTTGTTTTTGTGCTGGATGGTGGTGAGAATCTGTATGAAGATAGCGATTTGTCTGGGTAGGCTTACGATAGACGGTATGTCCTAAGGAGCCATCCGGTTTCTTTCTTACTAGATCATCCGAGAAAGGAAGGCATCCGTCAGACTCCATCTCCATAGTGAATTTAATTGATGTTACATTTTTACATAAACAACATCATAAACAAAGGAAAATTCACTTAAATACAAGAGAAGAGACAGGAAAGAACCAGAAGGAAAATTAAGATCTGTGAGAAATCATGACTGGAATACATATAGAGATGGACCTTTGGGTAAGAGAAAGCCATGAGTAAGGAATATGGAAGGTCTTCATTCTGTTACTCTGAGAAGGGGCGTGGAAACGGAAACTAATTAGCTGCTTTATAATGTACGCGGGGCATCCGGAAAATAGTACCCGTTAGCGCCGCATGAAGCGCTAACGACTCGGGTAGCCGCTGGGCAAGGTCAGACCGCGTCAGTGGCTTGTTGCCTGCTCTGTGCAAGGTTGCGTGATGCTAGCATTGCCTGTGTTGTGTCTGTGATCGTTTAAAATGTTTAAACAAACTGAGAACCCCGCCAGTTGTGAAGTGAGGGTCATGATTAAATTTCTTAATGCACGAAACTTTCGACCTTGTGATATTCATCGCCAATTAATGGAGGTGTATGGAGACAATGTGATGGATGAGTCGTCTGTTCGGCGCTGGTGTCGCAACTTCAACCTGGGAAGGGGGAATACACACGACGAGGAGCGTTCAGGGAGACCATCTGTCATTACAGACCAACTGCTGAGCGCAGTAGACGAATGCGTGAGGAACGATCAGCGCGTCACAATTGATGAACTCTGTGAACATTTTCCTAATGTGTCTCGAACAATTGTTCATGAAATTGTTAAAGACCATCTGCATTATTCAAAAATCTGTGCAAGGTGGGTCCCTAACGTGCTTACAGAGGAACACAAAACCAAGCGTATGGCTGCAGCACTGACGTTTCTGGGACGTTATTCCGATGAAGGAGACTCTTTCCTGACTCGCATCATTACTGGGGATGAAACATGGGTTTGTTATGCATCACCTGAGAGTAAACGACAGTCAGTGGAGTGGCATCATGCTCATTCACCAACCAAACCAAAAAAATTCAAGACAGTTATGTCCACCAGGAAATTCACGGCCCCATGAAGACACAATTAATGCTAATGAGTATTGTGAAACGTTAAAGAAATGGCGGGCAGTACAAAATCGACGGCGAGGTCTATTGTCTACAGGCGTCATTCTCCTTCGTGACAATGCCAGGCCTCATGCAGCTGCGATAACACACCAACTTTTGCAGCAATTCAAGTGGGAAACCTTAGACCATCCCCCGTATAACCCGGACTTGACCCCTTCGGATTTTCATCTCTTTACGAAGCTTAAAGACTTTCTGGCGGGAAAAAGATTTTACAGCAATGAAGAACTTAAACGAGCCGTGACTACATATCTCAATACGCTGGCGGCGGAGGACTATGACGCTGGAATACAAAAATTCATCCCACGTTATGACAAATGCCTAAATTTGCTTGGAGATTATGTGGAGAAGTAGTGTAAAGTATGCTCTTTCCAATAAAAATGTGTATATTTGTTAATATTTACTCATGTGTCTTTATTGTGCAAACGGGTACCACTTTCCGGGTGGCCTTCATGGTTGCCTTTGTTGTAGGGTCTTGGAATAGACCATCATGCATTATTGAAGAAACTTAGTGTTTTGAAAGGTCATGATTGAATGAAGCATAACAACAAAGGATGGTGTCATAAATAGAAACTGCAGAGAAAGTGGGTGGATACACTAAATTGGCGATCAGCCCAGTCACTTGAGCACATTTAACAATAGGCGTACTTTTAGAAAAGCATCCTTCATTTAAATTCACTATGGAGATGGAGTCGGACGGCTCCTTAGGACATACTGCCTATCGTAAGCCTACCCACACAAATCGCTATCTTCATGCAGATTCTCACTACCATCCAGCACATAAACAAGGCATTCTCACGACACTCGCCAAGAGGGCGAGACAAATTTGTGAGCCATCAAATATCCAGGTGGAGATGGACACGCTCAAACTTCGCGTTTAAGGGTAATGGTTACAACGATTTACAGATTCATAGAGACCTGCATCCCAGAGAAACAACCAAGCAAAGTTCACTGAAGGAAGAAGTGAAGGGAACTGCCTACTTGCCTTACATTTGCAACACCACAGATTGAATTGCCAAGGTCCTCCGCAAACACAATATAAAAACCGTGCTTGGCACCGCCACTAAAATTGCTCACAGTCTGAGTAAAACCAAGGACAGATTGTCTCCACTTTTACATCCTGAGGTATACGAAATTCCCTGTACTTGCGGTAAGGTATACATCGGCCAAACATGCCGGTCCAGTGGTACCTGTATCAAGGAACGTGAACGTAATATTAGTCTCTACCAGCCGGACAAATCAGCAATAGCTGAGCATGCTCTATCATCGGGTCATGATGTCATGTTCCAAGATGCTCGAGCTCTTGGCCACACTAGATACTACAGGTCTAGGATTATACAGGAAGCTGTGGAAATACGTAGAAATCCCAACAATTTCAACAGGGACACTGGCTATCAATTAAGTAATACCTGGTTGCCAGCCATTAAGAATTTAAGTAGGTAGTTTTCATTCCAGGCTTGTGTCAATGTCATATGTTACGTACACATGTTATGTGAACCTCTTAGACTGATTCTAATGGTTCAGTCAGCTTCCACTTTGAACGCTGTGCCACGTCCAGGGAGCCATCTGGTGGCGAATGAACGGGCTATTTCCGCTTCTATTGTAACGTCCAAATTTAAAAGGTCGTTGTTTCAGAAGCCTTTCTCGTGGACAGTTGAGATTTTCTGCTGATGACGCAGAGCACAGTTCTCTGCGAAAAGTAAAGAATTTCACCTTATTTTCTTGACACCGGCATATGCCCAAAAGCCTATACAGTATCATGGTAGTTTCTGTTTGACACATAAATCAGCGAATGACTTGGGTACGTTTTAGCAGTTGGAGGAGATAGGGTGAGAATTCTCTCAGTGTATTCTCTATGTGAGGGTGAAGATAAGCATGAAGTTGGCAAGTTTTATGAAGTACTGAGTGACATCGTAGTCAGGGTCAACAGCAAGGATAGCATAGTGCTAATGGGCAATTTCAATGCAAGAATTAAAAATAGAGCTAAAGGTTATGAGGCAGTGTTAGGTGAATGTGGGTATGATGTTGAAGCTAATATAGGAATGGGAAGCTTTCACTGAACTCCTGTGCTAGTATGGGGTTAGCCAAATACATTCTTAAAGCATAATGCTATTCACTGCTACACGTGAGACAGTAGAGGCACCTGCTTCATACATAATAGACTGTATTATAACAGGCTTTGAATTATAATAATTATTATTACTATTATTGTTATTAGTATTATTATTGTTGTTTTTGTTGTTATAGTGAATCAGCATAAACTAAGATATAACCAAAATTAATTGCCGATGTAATAGGGATATTTTTACTATTGTGGCAGATCATTTCAAGCAGATAGATAATCACACCTCATCATAACCTGCTTCATGTTATGTTTCATACAGACAATATAAGGTGCTACTCAGAATTTCTGAGAATTTGTTTGTGAAAACATTCATACATTAATGTCTAATGCCCAACGTTACCTTAAAAGTAGCCACCCTGAGCTTAAATACAGCGATTTTTCCAAATCTTGAAGCACTCATGGAAATCTTCTGACTTAAGATTGTTCAGCACCTTGTGCAATTCTGCTTTCAATCAGAATTTAGTTACTGTATATGAAAAAGGCAGAAAAGGGCGAGATTAGGGATCAGGTTGGTCACCCCCCCCCCCCTCTCTCTCTCTCTCTCTCTCTCTCTCTCTCGCTCTCTCTCTCATGCAGTGAGCAAATAGTGCATTGCCATGATAGGGTATTGGGTCACCTAAAGCATCATTTAACATTCATTTAGGTTTCAGTTGCAGTTTCATTGAACCTGATGCAAAATTTAATGCTGCCAGTTGGTGGACTAACAGGTGAAACATACGCCAAGAACATCTAGCATTAGAACTTGGTGCCAGTACTGCTACTTGTTCCTGTAGGATATTTAAATTCTCTGCAATTTTGGGCAGCACCTCATACCATTTTATGGAAAAAAATTCACATAGTTAAATCATTATAACAGTGTAATACATACAATGCCATGTTTTATTACATAATACTTCATGATGTTGGTGACTAGAATTTTCTGTTCCACTTCTATCTTCATTCAAGCTAATCTATTGAAATTTTATAAATTGTGATGCCTTTCTAGAAATGGTGTTGCATATCGTTAATATGACAACCCTTTATAGGAAGTATACCAGTTAAGAGCACTATATAATTTCTGTGTTCCATGCTGAAACAGCAAACATAAGTTTTATTTCTCTTTCTAGATGGAGATCAGGAACCCTGGTAGGCGTTCGGTAAGTAATGTATTTAATATTAGGCTTAAATAGGATTTCTTAGTTACGTGTTACGAAGATACCATTGTCAGCGAAGGTTGTAGTAGTCTTGACTCTGAACTTTCAGCTGTAAACAGGGCATTTTATTAACATACATACATACGTACATACATGCATCTTCAATGTACACTGTTATGTCTTAAATTGTTCAGTCTGCAAGTCTCTGTGAATGAAATAAATGCCTTCACAATCTTCTGTTTTAAACTAGCACTGTGTGTCCTCATTTAATTCCTCACCCCTGTCCGGCTCCATGGCTAAATGGTTAGCGTGCTGGCCTTTGGTCACAGGCGTCGCGGGTTCGATTCCTGGCAGGATCGGAATTTTAACCATAAGTGGTTAATTTCACTGGCATGGGGGCTCGATGTATGTGACATCTTCATCATCATTTCATCCTCATCACAACGTGCAGGTCACCCGCGGGAGTCATATCAAAATACCTGCATTTGGCGAGCCGAACTTGTCCTTGGACACTCCCGGCACTAAAAGCCATACGCCATTTCATTTTGTTTTCCTCACCCCTTATGATTAAATTGTTAAAATGTGAGTCTAACCATCATTGCCTTGGTCTCCCTTTACTTTTCTTACCTTCTATGGCGAGTTCATTAATCTCCTAGTTAACCTCCTCCCTCCTCTGCCACCCTTATCCATGGAGCTCCTGAATTCGCAACAAATGTGCTTCGCTTCTGGTATACTCCTTAGATCTTCATTCTGATCCACTCTGTTGCTTCATTTGGGCTAATATTACAGTGAGCTCGCTACACCCGAAGGCATTTGGCATTTTATACCTAATTGCCAGGTTTCAATGAAGTCAGCCCTAACCTGGAGAATAGATACTGCCTGCTGGATTTAATTGGCAAATCCTCCGCCCAAAGCCATTGGCCCCTTTGGAGAGTCTTAGCGTTGAGTCTCTGGCTGTATAGTCCACTCCATCACGTAGTAGGTCACCCTGGCTAACTTATCCTTGTCTATTCACCTCACATGACTGTACACCACAAAGCCTGTTTGCCCATACAGCTTCATTCATCGAGGTTTTCCTAACTTAGCCTTTATCTCCTCTTCGCTAGTACCATCTTGCCACTGTTCCCACCTGTTTGCACTAGCAATCATTCTCACTACTTTTATTGTTTGTCCACCCAGCTTTCATACCCATATAGTAAAGTCGGCCTGAACACAGACCAGTGTAAAGGTAGTTTCGTCTGAGAGCTGACCTGTTTATTACAGAATACCATTGATCACAGATGCGAGGTTCTTACACCTTGATTCAATTTCACTTAAAATACAACACTTAGTATATATATCCTAACACAGCATCATTAAGGCTAAGTCATCGGCGTAGACCTGACTGCTTATATCATTACCACTTAACTGAATCCCTCCCTGATATGAAATACCTTTCAGCAAATGATCCATGATGTATACTATGAACAACAAAGGTGAAAGATTACAGCAGTGTCTGATCTCTGTAACTGTTTTGAAACAAAAACTCATTCTACCATCATTTGCAACCCGATTGTCAACATAAATTTCTTTGATTGCCCATAATCTACCCATAGTTCCTCTGTACAGCTAACAACTTCTTTTGTGGTATACTATTGTATGCTTTCTCTAGATATATGAAACAAACTGTAAACATTATTTTTATTTATTTGTCTTTAATAGTGGCAAAGTTAGGGCTCATGGTCCTCTCTTGCACTTAACCACATCATTGTACAGAAAAAATGTGGAGAATATTTAATATTTTAAAAGAAACTAATTTGTAACATAAATTCAAAATAAATGTTACATAATAATTATACCAATATGTACATATTGTTTGTCAAACTACAAAATGAAATTTAATGAAAAATAAGTCTAAATTAATTTTAAAAAATTAAAATTCACACACACACACACACACACACACACACACACACACACACACCATCATTCACTCATCAAGATTCACACTGTTGGTTTATGCATCTGTAGGAAGACTTGAAAGACTCTGCTTCGAATGTTATTTGGAACAGAGTTCCATAATCTCCTTCCCATCGCAATCAATGAGCGATTATAGGCAGCTGACCTGACAAAGGGAATGGCAAGTGTAGTGACTGAGCATGTATTATGCTGGTGAAAAGAGAAAAGGTATGTAAAGTTTGATGACAGGTACTGGGGAGTTCTCTCAGTGATCTGAACACCAACACGGCTACATGAAGATTTCTGAGTTCTTCAAATTTCAGGAGGGAAAGTTGCTTGTAATAAGGTGTGACACGAGTGTTGCAGCATAATGAAAACATAGATCTGATGCAGGAATTCTGATTTTAAACCTAGTCCTGAAATCTTAGGACAGCTAACTTCATAAGTTTGACTGCTGAATCCTGATGCATTCCAATAATAACCTTACGTAATGCCACGGCGAAACGTAATGGGTTTGGTTTTCTGAAAATTAGCCTGGATTTGTATGGTATTATACTCCTGAAAATTGCTTAAAATATCTCCCAGCTTATTTGGGATTGCTGAGCTTTCTATGGTTTTCCTCAAACGAGAAATGTTATAAAAGGCTTTACTTACATCCAGAAATTTCAAGGTTGTGTCAAGCTTTTGTTGTTTTGCTGAACTTAAAATGAATCTAAGTAAGGCAGTGTTGATGATAGTACTTGGCGAGTTAATGAATCCCCTTTGATTGTTGAATTGGTCATAACTTCTTTTCGATTACACACCAAAGGGCAGTACGTTGGTCTCCAGTTGGACAAATTTGCGAGATCTCTGCTCTTAGGTCATAAAACGGTGCGGGCTTTGTGAACAGCGAAAGAACACGCCCAGTTTTCAACATAACGGTAGCAATTTTAGGTATGATAGCTGACACCATGTTATCTTTTATTGTTTTAATTAGACTTCTGTCTGGTCCAGCCAATGGGTCTACTGCCATTCCTTTCATTGCCATGATTATACTATCCTTATATAAGCTTTCAGCAAATACATTGTCTCGAGTTGAGCATTCGCTGTTGGTCATCGTATCTTCGCATTCTCGTGTCCGCAGTTGTTGGACACAGATAATATAGAGGAGAAATGTTCGCCACCATCTTAAATATTTGCCTTACACTGAGACATCTGTTCATTTAATACATTCCAGATGGCTTTCCTTTATTGATTATAATATAGGTATTGGGTTTCCTGGTGCCTATATTTATTACGCATCTTATCTCGGTCCTTGTTTATAACCTTCTGAGGATGCATTCTTTGAAGTTGGGCGTTTATTTTTAGCTTTCCCAGCCTCAAAGTACATACTTTGTTGTGGGATGTTTACGACCCGGAAGCAGATCAATAGCAATAAATAAAAATTCTGCAAACCCATTTGTATTTTCAAACTGATCTGTATTCATTTCATAAGAAAACCTATCATTCCATTGACGTAGTTCTTTAAATTTTTCGATAGGACCAGATGCAGGTGATGCTCTGGACTAGAGATTCGAGTGGTGTGCTCTCAGGGTTTACCTGAGCACCGTTATTGTGAAGGAGGACAGTGACTATTGCTGGGCAGTCTCTGTAATATTATCTGTTTGTGGATTTCAGGGTGAGAATGACTTACGTGAGTGTTAAAGGTGTGGCCTGAATAATATTTACCACAATAGAACATGGCATGCACGTCCTAACTCTCGCTTACTGACATTTTCTTCTCATATCTTGCTTGAGCAGGTAGCAGGTAGGGAACCTTTTCGGAGACAGTCCTGCCCAGGGCGTGGTGCCTCTCTCTGTGTGAGTTCCAGAGCACACTGATCCAGTCTGTAGCATGGAGGCAGTCTTGCCCAAGGAGTGGTGCCCCTCTCTGTGAGAGTTCCAGAGCACACTGACCCAGTTGTAGCATCTGGTGAGGGTCCGAGCTCAGGATTATGAGCAAAGACCTCAACGGAATCTGCGGCGGAGATGATGTACTTCGGAAGGGGGCAGATTGCGGAAGAGCCAGCCCAGTACTTGGGGAATAGTATGAGTACATTATTAATCAGCAGCGTTTGTTTTCAATGTTAGGAGTGGCTGCAAGGGCGTCTGTTCGCCATGTAAGAGACGGCCTGAATAATTGCTGGCAGAAGCTCTAAATTGCCTTGGGGAGTGGCGAATGAATGAATGAATACTGATCTGCATTTAGGACAGTCGCCCAGGTGGCAGATTCCCTATCTGTTGCTTTCCTAGCCTTTTCCTAAATGATTTCAAAGAAATTGGAAATTTATTGAACGTCTCCCTTGGTAAGTTATTCCAATCCCTAACTCCCCTTCCTATAAATGAATATTTGCCCCAGTTTGTCCTCTTGAATTCCAACTTTATCTTCATATTGTGATCTTTCCTACTTTTATAAATGCCACTCAAACTTATTCGTCTACTAATGTCATTCCACGCCATCTCTCCGCTGACAGCTCAGAACATACCACTTAGTCGAGCAGCTCTTCTTCTTTCAATTCTTCTCAACCCAAACTTTGCAACATTTTTGTAACGCTACTCTTTTGTCGGAAATCACCCAGAACAAATCGAGCTGCTTTTCTTTGGATTTTTTTCCAGTTCTTGAATCAGGTAATCCTGGTGAGGGTCCCATACACTGGAACCATACTCTAGTTGGGGTCTTACCAGAGACTTATATGCCCTCTCCTTTACATCCTTACTACAACCCCTAAACACCCTCATCACCATGTGCAGAGATCTGTACCCTTTATTTACAATCCCATTTATGTGATTACCCCAATGAAGATCTTTCCGTATATTAACACCCAGATACCCACAATGATCCCCAAAAGGAACTTTCACCCCATCAACGCAGTAATTAAAACTGAGAGGACGTTTCCTATTTGTGAAACTCACAACCTGACTTTTAACCCCGTTTATCAACATACCATTGCCTGCTGTCCATCTCACAACATTTTCGAGGTCACGTTGCAGTTGCTCACAATCTTGTAACTTATTTATCACTCTATAGAGAATAACATCATCCGCAAAAAGCCTTACCTCCGATTCCACTCCTTTACATATATCATTTATATATATAAGAAAACATAAAGGTCCGATAATACTGCCTTGAGGAATTCCCCTCTTAATTTTTACAGGGTCAGATAAAGCTTCACCTACTCTAATTCTCTGAGATCTATTTTCTAGAAATATAGCAACCCATTCGGTCACTCTTTTGTCTAGTCCAATTGCACTCATTTTTGCCAGTAGTCTCCCATGATCCACCCTATCAAATACTTTAGACAGGTCAATCGCGAATACAGTCCATTTGACCTCCAGAATCCAAGATATCTGCTATATCTTGCTGGAATCCTACAAGTTGAGCTTCAGTGGAATAACCTTTCCTAAAACCGAACTGCCTTCTATCGAGCCAGTTATTAATTTCACAAACATGTCTCATATAATCAGAAAGAAAGCCTTCCCAAAGCTTACATACAATGCATGTCAAACTTACTGGCCTGTAATTTTCAGCTTTATGTCTATCACCCTTTCCTTTATACACAGCGGCTACAATAGCAACTCTCCATTCATCTGGTATACCTCCTCCGACCAAACAATAATCAAATAAGTACTTCAGATATGGTACTATATCCCAACCCATTGTCTTTAGTATATCTCCAGAAATCTGATCAATTCCAGCCGCTTTTCTAGTTTTCAACTTTTGTATCTTACTGTAAATGTCATTGTTATCATATGTAAATTGTATTACTTCTTTGGCCTTAGTCTCCTCCTCTATCTCGACATTATCCTTGTAACCAACAATCTTTACATACTGCTGACTGAATACTTCTGCCTTTTGAAGATCCTCACATACACACTCCCCTTGTTCATTAATTATTCCTGGAATGTCCTTCTTGGAACCTGTTTCTGCCTTAAAATACCTATACATACCTTTCCATTTTTCACTAAAATTTGTATGACTGCCAATTATGCTTGCCATCATGTTATCCTTAGCTGCCTTCTTTGCTGGATTCATTTTTCTTGTAAGTTCCTTCATTTTCTCCTTACTTCCACAGCCATTTCTAACTCTGTTTCTTTCCAGTCTGCACCTCCTTCTTAGTCTCTTTATTTCTCTATTATAATAAGGTGGGTCTTTACCATTCCTTACCACCCTTAAAGGTACAAACCTGCTTTCGCATTCCTCAACAATTTCTTTAAACCCATCCCAGAGTCTGTTTACATTTTTATTTACCGTTTTCCACCGATCATAGTTACTTTTTAGAAACTGCCTCATGCCTGCTTTATCAGCCATATGGTACTGCCTAATAGTCCTACTTTTAAGACCTTCCTTTCTATCGCATTTATTTTTAACTACCACAAAAACAGCTTCATGATCACTAATACCATCTATTACTTCAGTTTTCCTATAGAGCTCATAGGGTTTTATCAGCACCACATCCAGGGTATTTTTCCCTCTGGTTGGTTCCATCACTTTCTGAATCAGCTGTCCTTCCCATATTAACTTATTTGCCATTTTTTGGTCATGCTTCCTGTCGTTCGCATTTCCTTCCCAATTGACATCTGACAAATTCAGATCTCCCGCTACAATCACATTTCTTTCCATGTCGTTTCCCACATAGCTGACTATCCTATCAAATAATTCCGAATCTGCGTCAGTACTACCCTTTCCCGATCTGTACACTCCAAATATATCAAGTTGCGTATTATCTTTAGAAATGAGCCTTACACCTAGAATTTCGTGTGTCTCATCTTTAACTTATTCGTACTTTACAAATTCTTCTTTCACCAGAATGAACAATCCCCCTCCCACCATTCCTATCCTATTCCTACGATACACACTCCAGTGCGGTGAGAAAATTTCTGCATCCATTATATCATTTCTCAGCCATGATTCAACTCCTATTACAATATCTGGTAAATATATATCTATTAAATTACTTAATTCTATTCCTTTCTTTACAATACTTCTACAGTTCAACACTAACAATTTTATGTCATCCCTACTTGATTTCCAGTTCCCTGTTCCCTTATCACCGCTCCCTAGGCCATCCCGTTTCCCTGAATGTACCTCCCTATTACCCTTCCAAACAAATTTCCTAACTTATACGTTCCACTGCGGTTTAAATGAAGGCCATCTGAGCGCAGATCCTTATCTCCTACCCACCCATTAGGATCTAGAAATTTCACTCCCAGTTTCCCACATACCCACTCCATAGTCTCATTTAAATCCCCAATCACCCTCCAGTCAGTATCCCTCCTACACAGTATTCCACTAATAACAATCTCCGCTTTCTTAAACTTCACCCGTGCTGCATTTACCAGATCCCACATATCTCCAACTATGTTGGTACTTATATCAGCTTGCCTTACGTTGTTGGTACCAACGTGAAACACTACCACCTTCTCCTTCCCCTCCTCCCTCTCTTCTACTTTCCTCAACATCTGCCTCAATCTAATTCCTGGATAACATTCTACCCTGGTTCCCTTTCCTCCACACACTTTCCCCACGTGTCTAACGATGGAATCCCCCATGACCAGAGCCTCAACCCTACCCACCTCATTTGATTCCCTCCCCTCCTGGTCAGCCCTGTCTTTCCTGATAGCTGCAGAAGCTACTTCCTCCTCCCTTTTCTCCTTCTCATGACCTCGTTCCACCTGTCTTTTCCTATCCTCTACTCTACATTTCCCCTTCCTACCTTTTCCCTTCCTCCTACTTCCACACATCTCACCAACAGTTCCCTGTCCCTCATCTTCCCTCTGTTGTTCTACCTGGAGTGACTCGTACCGATTTCGCACACACCCCTGTCCTGAATTCTGATCCTGAATAGAGCCCTTAGGCTGCAATCTCCTTCCCCTTAGAACATTAGACCACCTGTCTTCTACAAATCCTCCCTTTCCTTCCCCTCCCTCTTGTACACCTACTGTAACCTGTACATTGTTTGAGGGAGTCCTATCTTCCTTCCTGTCTTCTGTGAGAATCCTAATTATCTCCCTCAAACTTTCCAACTCCTCCCTCATACTCCTCAATGCCTCGCCACACCCACAGTTCGTACACTCGCGCTCCTTAGCCATTCTTTACGGAAAAAAGTTTTAAAAAATAACTTATTTGCAAAAAATAAATGAACGGAGGGATATATTGTCTGGGATAGTACTCAAAGATCACACAATAAGGTAATTAATATACGACTACACTACAATACTACTTAGCCGTGCTCTATTTTTTATCCTACAACTCCTAACAGGATAAAAACTGTTGTTAATTACTGAATATCGAAAGTAATACATAAGAACTACACAATTCCAAACTGCAATTAAGCCTATCCTAATTACAACAACAGTATTTTAGTACGAGTTTCTACGGATACCTCTACTACACCAGTACTACAGAAATATTTGACAATAATAAAATAAGCACACTAAATTCCAATAGGATATTACTCGTATACTACTGTACAGTACACTACAGTAATTTTTAAACTACTTTCAGACGTATCCTAATTACGATACCGGTACCGTACCGTATGTCACTACTAAGCACAACAGAAATGAAATTTGCAAGAACTACTGTACTCAAAGATTACCAACGAAGCTAAATGCTTAGACAAATTATTATTAGTATTACGGTCTAATACACACGAAAGATAACACACGAATATAGCAGGCAAGATACGGCACTATGTAAATGTACTGTATCTATACTACAATGTATCTACACTACCGATACACTACACTGAGTTTATTTAAATGCTTAAGTAGCGAAAGGATTGCCGTACACGAAGAAAAACACGAATATAACTGGCTAGATACTATCTAATATATTATACCTTATCTTCACTACAATTCTGCTGAAATGTGGTTATGTGATTGGTGGTGATATGTGGTTATGTGGCGACCCCATCGTAACAATAGCTTAAAATGAGTTTTGGTAAATACCAACCTCGGAACAAGTTAGGGCATACCTGCTAAAAGCAACGCGTCGTTCTTATGGTGGGTGAGCTGTGATAAGTAGGCAACCTGCAACCAATATTCTGAAGGTGGGAATAATAAAAGTTATGACCCTGGCAAGAAAATCAGAAGAATTGATTGATTGTATGGAGAAAGAGAATGTTGCGTTGATGGGGACTGAGTGAGGTCAAGTAGATGGGGAAAGAGAGTGAAGAAGATAAGTAGAGGGTACACCCTATGCTGGAGTTGAGGTAAAGAATGGAATAGGAGTGATTGTTAACTAAACCCTGGATGAAAATATGGATAGGGTAGGCTATGTTAGTGACGGAATAATCAGAGTACGACTGAGGACAGGAAAAGGAGTGAATGATTTCATCCAAGTTTTTGGACCCCAAACTGGAAACAGTGAGGAAAATATAGAGAAATTCTTGAAGACACTCGAAGTAATCACCAATGTAGAAGTGATAGTCATGGGAGACCTCAATGTGCAGGTTGGAAATGACAGAATTGGTAAAGAAGTGATTGGTCCATTTGGATATGGAGAAAGAAACAGTGAGGGAGATAAACTTGATGGATTTTTGTGAGAGAAATGGAATGATTGAGGGTAACACTTGGTTTAGAAGGAAGAATAGTAGAAAGATCACACTATATGGCTGGGGTGAAAGGACAAAATGTTATTGATTATATTTTGGTTGAGAAAATGATTCTTAAACAGTTAATGTATGTAACAGCACTAACACGTAAGGCATTTAATGGAGACCACAGTGTAGTAGTAGCAAAATTAAAAATAGGTAAAATTGTGAGAGTAAAAGAAATAAGACAGAAGAAAATAAACGTATGGAAATTAGAAGATAAAAGAACTGAGGAGAAATTTCAGGAGGAATGAAAACAGCACATCCCTATATCAGAAATACGAGGTCTCTCATATAAACTAGGACTGAATGCATGGTGTTTGTACTCTGCGCTATGGCAGCTGTCTCAGCCGAACTTATGTTGTGTGCGGCCGCCCTACTTTAAATGTGTATACAATCTTATGTGAAATCTTACCTTATAAAAGATGCTGAAAGTGCTGTCCTTCCAGGGATATACAGACATTGTATTTGGTAATAACATTCTGGTTAACACGAGTGAGTTCTGCCACTATAACGTTTCTGATTTCATTCATAATGTTTTCTTTCAGTTCCTCCAATGTGTGAGGATTTGTTCAATACACTTTTTCTTTCACTTTATCCCACAAGTAAACATCACACCCTGTTAGATCTGGAGAATGAGGGAGAAATAGACCAGCACTGATCTCACTGTTTGCCAACATTCCGAAGATTGTAAGAAGGGAATCTTCTGCTGTATGAGCAGGGTCTGAATCTTGTTAACACCACCTATGCTACTTTTCTTCTTCCGTTACCTGATGGAAGAACAATGTCAAAATGTTATCTTATTACCTCTCTGCATTTTCTGTCATCTTGAAAAAACTAGGCCCAGTTATTCATCTTGCACTAACATCACATCACCGGGCGAGTTGGCCGTGCGCGTAGAGGCGCGCGGCTGTCAGCTTGCATCCGGGAGATAGTAGGTTCGAATCCCACTATCGGCAGCCCTGAAAATGGTTTTCCGTGGTTTCCCATTTTCACACCAGGCAAATGCTGGGGCTGTACCTTAATTAAGGCCACGGCCGCTTCCTTCCAACTCCTAAGCCTTTCCTATCCCATCGTCGCCATAAGACCTATCTGTGTCGGTGCGACGTAAAGCCCCTAGCAAAAAAAAAAAAAAATCACATCAAACACCAATCTTCCTAGCATAATGAGGGACTTCATAAAGACGATTAGGATTTTCTGCACATCAGTAGCAATATTTATGACTGTTCACACGACCATTAATATGAAACCAGAACTTTCACGTACAACAATACAGTGTTGCAGTGATAACTGTCTCACCCTGTTAACAACTGAGATTCAAGCTGGCGACTGGTGCTTGCTAGTATAAGAAATAAATTGACATGAACTTACATTGCGCGCGGCCGCCCTGCTTGACTATGCATGCGCCTCCCACACGGCTGCTTACGTATCTGAGAGTAAAAACGCCGCTTCAATAGTCTTAGTTTATATGAGAGACTGTGTAGCAATTGTAGAAGAAGAATGGACCAAATTTAAAAACATTTTTATAACCTGTGCAGAGAAGATTTGTGGCAGAACTGTGGCGAGAGTGAAGGAAAAGGAGAAGGTTGTTTAAAAAAAGAAGAGGGCGTGGCAAGAATGGAATAGAAATAGGAAATAAGGAAGTAAGATAAAGAATAAGGGAATTAAAAGTTAGTGTAAGAAAGTGGTAAATGAGGGAAAGAAAAAATGTTGGGAGGGATTCACACAAAAGTTGGAAACAAATGTAAATGGTGGGGAAAAGATATTGTATGGGTCGATAAAAAAATAAGATAAAGAAAATATCTACACAAAACAAGTGAAGGAAGAGAGTGGAAATATTGTATAATAACAGACCCAGAGAACATAAAGAATAGATGGAAAGACTATTTTGATAAACTCCTGAATGTGAGAAATGATGCAGTGGAGAGTGTGTAATGTTAAATGAGAATGATCCAGAAATGGAGAGTGATATTGCAATATCAGGAGTGGAAATGGCTATTGAACAAATCTAAACTGGAAAAGCAGTAGAGATGGATGGACATGTTACAGGTCTACATTGGTTGTATAGACTGCTAAGGTGTACATGGAGGAAAGAGCAATTACCTGATGATTGGTGTAAAGGTGTAATAATACCCATATTTAAGAAAGGTGACAGGAAGGTACATGACAGTTATCGAGGAATTACACTGTTATCACAAATAGCCAATATATTGGAGAGAATAATAGAATGGAGGATGAGAGGAAGGGTGGAGAGAAATTTAGAAGAAGAGCCGTATCGATTTTGACAGGGAAGGTCAGTGATACACCTTAGATTTACTATGAGATTACAGTGGAAATATGGAAAAAATCTGGTGATGGTTTTCCGTGATCTAGGGAAGAAGACATATGATAATGTTAATAGAGAAAAGGTATGGGAAATCCTGGAAAGAAAAGAATGTGGAAAGTTATCAAGGGAACTAGTGAAAGCAATGTATAAGAATTGTTCTAGTTGTATCGAGACTCCAGTGGGGAGAACAGATTGGTTTAGAAACCAGACTGGACGAAGACAAAAGTGTATTGTTTCCACTTGTATTAATAATGGTTATGGATGAAATTCTAAAGGAAACAAAGGCAAAATATGGAGGGGATATGAAAATATTGTTATTTGCAGATGACATGGTGATATGGGGGGAGTCAACAATACAGAAGTGCAAATCCAACTTGTAATATATTATTAAATGTATATGATTAACAGAAATAATTGAAATAAAAATAATTAATTGAAATGTCTGTAATATGGGCACTAGAGTTCACCAGAATGGATCCCTCAAATTATAATAGAGCATGATAATTCTCTCTCCCAGGGCATGTACATAAAGCTACGTACTGGTACATCTGCTTCAGGCCTTACCTAACCTTCTGAAAACTACTAAATATGTAGGAACTGCACCTAGATTCATCAATAACTCCATTGATTCTAAAATAACTATATTCTGAATAATATCCGTGCACCTCATCAACACACCAAAATATACATAAAATTCACAAAATACTGCTGAAAGATTCCATATTTACACAGTTATCGAACAACAAAAAACAGTGGGAAACCAAAAGCAGGGACCAAGCTACCATTTATAGTTAGCCCGATGAACATTAATTACAAAGCACGTATACATGTAGATAAATACCCTTCACTGTCTCGGTGTATCAACACAACTTGCATATTCTCGTTATTGGCACTTGTTATATCACATACTGTACCTTTATATTTTTGTGTTCACTGATTCTAACACTTGGTTTAAAGATACTTTCACTCGAGCAACACACGCCTGTTTTTCCACACCCTAAATTATGGAAGGTCTGAAATACAGTACCCTATAGCTTTCACCAACAACCAAGCCGCCACACGTGATATTATGTCATGTGCTAAGTACTCCAGAGTTTGTAGGTCAGTACCACACATCACATTCCACTCAACTACGTTCCACAAAAGTTTTAAGGCAAGTCTGCTCCACCAAAGTTTTAAGGCAACCTCCATTCCACCAAAGTTACATCTCCTCTCACGTTCCACAAAAGTTTCAAGTCAAACCATAGCTGTTTTCTCACATGCCTATATAGACCTCAGCTTCCCCCTATTCTCACATGTTATGTCTTGATTGATCCTGGCCATTGAATCACGAGTTGAAGGTCCTCTTGCCATACGAAGACCACGCCCCAAACCTCTTCTGGGTCCCAATACAATAACAACCAGGCCGTGTCATCGGATGCTGGGTTGTTCGACGACTCGCGCTAACTTTCCCGGTTGTAAATAGCACTGTTTGCCCATCCACTTGTACAAAACAAATTACTCATATCACATATGAAGACCTTCCAGCTTAAAATATTACAAATAAATATACAAATTACATCATAGAAATAATAATATTATGAATAATGACAATATCTCTTCTGAATATAGTGTGAGGGTGTGATGTATGTACTATCAGGAATTAGAGGCTTTAAATGACAATATTGAGAATTATGGTATGAAAATCAGTGTGGAGAAGAGCAAAATGGTGGTAATGACAAGAGAAGAAAGAGAATGAAAAGGAATCCTTAGTATCAGGGGACAAAACCTTGAGATTGTTGAATGCTTCAAATATTTTGGGTAGTGAAATAATGCAAGGTTGGATAGGGACATCAGCAGAAGGATAAAAGTGGCAAATATATTCTATCAGAATGTAAGGAACCTGGTGTGAAACAGAGAAATTCCAATGAAATGTAAAGGGATAATGTACAAGATGTACTATACCCTTATATTAACGTATGCATCAGAGACTTGGACTTCAACAGCAAGAGATGAGAGTAAAATTCAGGCCAGTGAAATGAAGTTCCTGAGGAGTATGGTAGGAAAGACAAGGAGAGGCAGAGTAAGAAATGTTGAGGTCAGGAAAGAAATAGCGGTAGAAAAACTGAGTGATAGGATGGAGAAGAATAAATTGAGATGGTAAAGTAAACTCATGTCCTCATCCTGAGGTGCAGCTCTTTTCAGGCACATTCCCAATGGAGGTGTACCATTTTAACCACATACCAGCCCTCCTGCCATTCTTAAATTTCTGGCAGTACCGGGAATCAAACCCGGGCCATTGAGGATGGCAGGTAATATTGCTAACCGTTACACTACGGAGGCAGACAGTTGAGATGGTTTGGACATGTTATGAGGATGGAGGGGGAAAGGATACCAAACCAAGTGTTGGATGTTAACATACAAGAAAAGAGGGCAAGTGGGAGGCTCAGAGCAAGATGCATGGACTCTGGCAAGAACAGTAAGCCCTATGAGGGGGGGGAAAAAAAAAAGACTGGACTGGACTGGACTGGACTGGACTGGACTGGACTGGAATACAATTGTTGAAGAGTGGTGGAAGGAGAGGCAGCGGTAGAGAAGTGCCATCAGCATGCCAACCTGGCAGGAGTTGGACAAGAGGAAATGAAAATAATGATGATGATCTTGCCTGAGGTTGTCAACGTTTTGTGAAATAACTGTGGGCAGAGTTTTGGGGACTGTTAATGTATATTCCATCCCCATTCCAAGGTGTGTCGATATGTAATAACGATAGATAACAGAAGTGATGAAAAATATTAAATATCCTGGCTCTACCATAAAATCACAAAGGTGATCTCAGAAATAAAAACTCAAGCAGAATCGAGTCTGGATGGAATGTTTGGAGAAGGGTTTCAAGGTAGTTGTGAGACCAGCACTCGTATATGGAGGAGAAACTTGGCCTGTCATTAGAGGGATGCTGCAAAAGATCGATGTTACAGAGATGAAGATGCTGAGATATTTGTGTGGACCGCAAGGAGAGAGAGTAAGGAATGAGAATCAGAAAAATATTAGGCATTGAGAAATTAAGCACAAAAGATAGGGAAGCAAGATTGAGGTGGTTTAGCCATGTTAGGAGGAGGACGGAAGATTACATGGGAAGGAGGGTAATGGAGATGGCTGTGCCTGTAAGAGGAGAAGAGAAGACCAAAAATATTATAGTTGGGCTGTATAAAGGAGGATATGTTAGAGCTGAACCTACAGGAAAACCTAGTCACAGACAAGAACGATTGGAGGAAATGAATCCGCATCAGCAACCTCGCTTAGTATGAGAATAATAAAGCTGAAGCAGAAGTCACATGATGGAAATTTGGATTTTAAGAATACAGATACCTGGAAGTTTCTACCAGTGTGTGAGAGACATATGGAACAATGATGTGCCAATGAAGTGCAAGGTTTTACACTACACTCGTCCTATTTTGTACCTATATTGACCTACAAATTACAGACTTTCCAACTTTGTACAGGAAGAATGGGTAATAGCCTTACCCAGCACATTTCATGTTTAGTTGCTGTCACCGTGTTGGTGTTCCAGCAGGGATATTACTACATTCCAATACAAGTTTCCAATGTCCACCATGCGCCTGAATGAACACCCGAACACCTCACTGATTATCAGACGCGTTCAGCAACCTTGTTCCACATGCTGGCAAAGTACTGCATGTCCATAACAGCATGCCTGACTCCAAACTTAACACTAAACATGAACTATCCCTCCATTCCAACTAATAAGCAAAATGGACGTAGCTCATATAACGATCGACCGTAGGGCATATGTTTGTAGGGCCTTTTTGTGTTGTGTTGTTTTGGGGTCTACTATCCACAAGCCCCACTCCCCGATTATTTCCCACATGTTTGAGAACACCCTAATAGTGAATTTATCGCTTTGATGTCTCAGAATATACAGGCTATTATCTTGGAAGAAATGGGAAATGCAGAATATTTTTCTGTCATTGTCGATTTGATGCCAGATGTAGCTCATATAGATCAAGTGACGTTTGTCTTAAGATGATATGTAGATGCCAATCATGAACCTATGGAACATTTTTTAATGCATGTCACAGGACCAAGGATCTAGAAGAAGCTGTAGACATAAACTGTGTGCACCCTTTTCCTTGAACCTGAAGAGACTCTTGATACACATTGGTCGGCCTAAGCTGATTACTGTAATGTTTTTGTGACTCCTGTATTGGCATTCAGAAAGTCCTCAATCTCATCAATACAGACCCTGAAGGAAAAAGTTAAATATGCTGCAAAGCCACAGGTTTCCTTTTGCAGTTAGAAACTCTTGAGACTGCATTCATAGCATTGTTTAAGAGCTTTTCTCTTAGGTAGGTTGAATGCAGATGACTTCTGAATATAGAAATTGATCTTTTAACAGTTGTAGACCTCCACAAATCTCTCGTAGAACTTATGGCAACGACAGAAGAAGAATTTGAGGAATTTGAAAGAAAAGTAAAAGAGATGTCCCTGAACAAGAATTACCTATTGATACCAGGGGGTGGAGAAAGGAAAATATGTTTCTATATAATGGACAGGAGAAGAAAGTAGATCAATATTTGAATCAGAAGGGAAGCATGGAATAATTCCAGAACAATACATTTTTGTTCTGTACTGCTTTAAAAACTTTACAAAAAGGTATTTTAGCATACAAATTGTAATGTGAATGATGTGGTGTGTTCATCAGAAATACCGAGCTAAGGATATCAGAGGTTCAAGATGGTGCAAATGTGCTGTTAAATTGTATGTATTTCTATCCTGTAGTCTCATTATTATTACCTAAGTGATTTAGAAAATTCCTTTGCTTATGAACACCTTCACTTAAGTGCTCGTCTTATGTCACAGGCTGATAAAATAAGCCCTGCATCTTAGGCAGAAATGTCTTGCTAATTCTGTATCCCAGATTGGGCATTGCTGTGCACATATTTCTATGCACAGCTCTTAGTAATGCCTTATGGGAGCACTCTTTCTCAACACTGAAGTATGTTAGGAACTATCCAACGGTCTTCAACAAATGAGGATATCTTGAATTATCTTGAATTATGTAGCTCTTCTTGCCGTCGAGTCCGACCTTACGTGGACCATTTCTTTTGAAGATATCATTAACGATTTTGCAGTTTGGAGGTCAAGAATAGGAATAGTTTAAGCTTCAAAATGTACAAAAATGAGTCCATAATCATGTAGTACGTAAGTTGGTAATATTTATTGTTATGGTTTAGAAGGGCAGGAGATACAGGAGTGCCTAAGGGGATGGAATTGCCAAAACAACCCTCAATCCTTATTAGCATAGCTTGGTACTATGGAAAAGTACAAAATGCTGAGTATCTACCCCAATATACAGT
Source organism: Anabrus simplex (assembly GCF_040414725.1). NCBI lineage: Eukaryota > Metazoa > Arthropoda > Insecta > Orthoptera > Tettigoniidae > Anabrus > Anabrus simplex. The sequence continues at coordinate 11,236,930 of NC_090269.1, forward strand.
GAGGTCAGATTATATTTCAAACAGGATAGCAGGATAGCAGCATTCAGACTCTACAGATCGCAAATAGCAGCATCTCCATTGTTGACTTCACTACTGTCTTAAAATAGTTCGAAAATGACCCTGTTGGAACACTTTCATGCACTGTCTGTAGGGCCAATCACAGTGTCCAACTCTTGGAACTGGAACACTTGAGGTCATTTGTCCATTACTATTACAATTACAAAAAGCCATTCTGTATGATGTTTTCATATAGTGGTTTGAGTTGTCTGTTCATTGAGTATGTTACTGCTTTGGAATGTGGCCATTCTTTGCTGTATTATTCTAATGTGTTAAGAATGTATTCTTGTAAATATGTCAGTGGGACATTTGTACTTAACAGTTTAAAGCACACAGTCAATACCTTACCAAAATATTCTGGAAATCAAGGTACAAATAATCATTCAGAACACATAAAAGAATTCAACTGAGAACATACATACAGCACAAAGATGTTTACAAACTCTATACAATGAATGCTCCAAATTCTGCATAGGACAGACCATTTGAAATTTAAAAGGAAGTATCAGGGAATAGAATACAACATCTGCAAACCACATACTAGATATAAACCCAGTACACACATGTGCAGATATAAACACAGGCAATCACAAATTCTCTGCTTTAGCCCTAATGAATGCACCCTTTAAACTGTAAAAAAGTATAAAATACACACCCTGCCGTATATCTCAATGCACTGATTCCCAAGGGACAAATTTGTACACTATGAAGCTATGTCATGCAGAACTGCCTTTTTAACCATAATATTGGTAACAGACACAGAACATCAAATGGATGGAGTTATGCATCAATAGACTAAGGCCATTTGACGAAAATTAGATTTTAGCACTATCTTGTAGAGGAAAGCTTGAAGTACTTATAATAAATTTCCCACTGTCTTACAAGAGGGCATTAGTTTTCAGTAAACTGAAAACCTAAGTGACATAGCGGGAATCAGTTAAACTGTAAACTGCATCAGTAGACTATGCGACATTCCTTTTTGCATCATTAGACCAAGCACCTCATTCCTCACATTGCATCATGGCTGACAGCAAGGGAACCAGCGTTTTCGATAGTGCTAAGTTATTGACGTGGTGATACATTGAGTGGTTTATCAGTTGACGAAGTTCAGCGATGTATCAAGTACTTCCGAATGTAAGGAGAAGGACAATGCTACCTGTACCAGGTGGTACACCTCTACGCCGCACGTTTAAATCTTCTGCCTCAAAGTACTCCTCTACAGGAGAAACAGTGAACTTAAAACTTGACCTACTCAAACTTTTCCTCTGAAGATGTCACTCTGTGAATTTCGACTTGGTTTTGTTTACTATTTATCACGAAGTTTGGACATTCTCTCATAGATGTCACTGCCTAAAAACTATGATCATGCACCCTGGTGCGAAGTGAAGGAACTTTCTTGAAGAAATTTTGTATTCATAAGTTTGTTCTTTACTAAATTTCATTCATTCAGTGGTGGGTTGGCAATATTTATCTTTCTTTCCGCCAGTTTTGAATCTAGCCAATCCAGAATTTCTGTAATTAATTTCTAACCAATCACTGGCTTCTTCTTCGTTTTGATGTGTAACTTCAAGACTGACCAATAAAGTAAGAGGGTGTGGCTTGATTATTCATGAAAGGTTTCGAACTTTCCCCAAGGGTTTATATACTCTTGATTTTCTTGTCTCGGCCACTTGTTTAACATCTAACCTAGTGTATGGACGTGTAGCAGGAGGCGAGAAGCACCTCTTTCATCAGGCAGCAGGTCTTCTGTAAGGTAATGGCCTTTTAACATCTTTATTTCTTGTTAGCTCAGCAGTTTAACCCGCGGGAAAGGTCCGAAACCTTTACGATGTAACCTAATTTCCTCAATATGTAATTTTCTGCCGGCTTATGTAAAAACTTAATTAAATTTGTAACTGGAATTCGGGGATAGAGAGTGATTTACTCTCTCAAGCTCCCCTTCATTTTGGTTTGAGGTGACTACGTTTTGGTAACTGAATTTCTTTTCTTCCGTAATGTTCAGATTTCTTTCTTATACGTGTCACCTCCATAGTTTGCGAATAGCCTCTGTTTCTTCAGCCTAGTACCTTTTAGGTTTTAAGAAGTTTCATGTAGGAGTGCAAATTCACGCCTCCATTCCTTTTGTATGTCGGGCCATTTACTTACCCTGTTCTTTTTCTGCTAAGTCCCAGTAGGTTGGTTACGAGATACCCCCGTTTCATTTTGTAAGTTGTGCCTTGAGGACAATTAATGGTAAAGCCTGTTATGGCCTTTAATAGGCTCGAAAAATTGAGAGCGGGTCAGCTCTTTTATGTGTTGTAAACGTGCCAAGAACTTAGCAGGAGCACAAGTTCTCATTCAATTATACTGATTTGCGTCGTATATTTTTTATATACGTACTTAACTTCCCGCATCATCATCATCATCCTAAACCATCTCCAGTTTCCCGGGTGTGGTATATGAGCCTCCTCCATCTCATCCTGTCCTTGTACCATTCGTCCTCCACCAACTTGTCCCAATCATGACCTCTCAGCATTACATCGCTCTTAACTAAATCTATCCATTTCCTTCGTGGCCTTCCCACGGGTCGTCTTCCTTCTACCTTTCTGTCAAATTCCTTCCTTGCAGTTCTGTTTACTGGCATCCTCTTCATGTGACCAAACCACTTCAGTCTTGATACCTGAATCTTATTTAGGAGAGAATTGTCTATTCCTACTTCTTCTCTAATTTTCTCATTCCTAATTCTTGTCTTTCCTGGTTTTCTGCATCATAGTGCGTAGGAATTTCATTTCAGCTGCCTGAAGTTTGGAATTATCTCTATTGGTCAGTGTTGTGGTTTCGAGACTGTATGTAAGAATTGGTGTATAATAGGACTTGTACAATGTCATTTTTGTTTTCATGGGTATTTGCTCATCCCACAGCAGGTGTCTTACCTGGTGGTAGAATTGTGTTGCCTTATTGATTCGATTGTTCACCTCATGTTTTGCTAGGTTGTCATTTGATATAACGCTACCCAAGTATTTGAAAACTGGAACGCTGTCCAGTTGAGCTTCATTTAACATGACTATTGGTTCTGCTCCTTCCCCATACACTTTCATCACCACCGTCTTGGTCTTGCTGATGTTTAAACCATATTTCTTAAACTCCTCATTCCAGCTTTGTATTCTCTCTCCCAATTCATCTTCTGAGTCACTCCAGATCGCAACATCATCTGCAAATGTGAAGGCTTTGATATCTCCATGTTCTTTCCTTTTAATAGATTTCATTACTACATCCATTACAATAATAAATAGAAGTGGTGACAATGAGCTGCCCTGCTGCACTCCTCTCTTTGTTTCAAACCAGTCCGACAAACCACATCCTACTTGAATACAGCTTCTGTTCCCACTATACAACATTTTCACTTTGTCTATGAGGCTATCTCGCACTTGAAGTTCTTTCATGCATTGCCAAATTCTTTCCCTTGGTACACTATCGTATGCTTTCTCAATGTCCAAAAATATTAGGAATAAAGGCTTGTTCTTCTCCCAGTATTTTTCCATTAGCATCCTAATTGCAAATATAAGGTCTGTAGTTGACCTTCCTGGTCTGAAACCATACTGCTCTTCTTCCAAAATTGGTTCAACAATATCTCTGATTCTGGTCTCTATTATTTTTTCCAATATTTTCAGGACATGAGACAGTAGTTTGATACCATGGTAATTAGTACATTTTCGTCGGCTTCCTTTCTTGAACAGAGGTACAATGATGCCCATCTTCCAGTCCTCAGGAATAGTATTTTCCTCCCATATCTTGTTGAGCAGTCTATAGAGCCATTGGATTCCTGGAACTCCCGCTGCTTTCAGCATATCTGCACTTAGTTCATCTACGCCCACTGCCTTTCCTTTCTTCATGTTCTTGAGCGCATTTTCAACCTCAAGCCATGTAATTGGTGGTTCAGTTGTGGTTCCTCGACTTGGCTCTCCTCTATCCGTTGTTATGTTTTCTTTATCTCCATTCAGCAGCTTTTCGAAATAGATCTTGAGTTCTTGTTTAATTTCTCCCTCTTCTTGTGCCGGAGTTCCATCATCACGTTCTATTGCTTTTATGGTCTCTTGATCCCTTCGCTTGTTTTTCACTACTCTGTATAGCAATTTCATATTTCCTCTACTGTCCTCTTCCAGTTTGTCTGCAAACTCATTCCATTTCTTCTCTTTTTCTTCCCTTACAATGTTCTTTACAGCAAGTTTCTTGTTCCTGTATACTCCTTGAAGTCTTTGTATTTCTTGTTCATTTCGTTCTTGTCCCTGTTTTTGTTTCTCCTTGTCCAGTGCCTTCTTTATTTAGTTTCTTTCTTTCACCGCTGTTTTCACTCTATCATTTCACTCTATCTTCCCGCAACCGAGACAAATATTGGACCTTCAAGACATTCTCCACTCTACTTTGGCGTTCGAGACCGCAGCGCATGACCTTGAATGTGCCGCGCTGATCACCAGGAACTAGCGGTTTGCTTCTACAAATCTATTCGTCTGCGACTTCAAGTTTATTTATAATCTTCATATATTATTTGATAGTGTTGTGACTTTGTGCCTGACAGAGTGTGAAACTGACCCATTTCTCCAATATTCATAAACATTGTGGGATTTCGCCTACTTGTTTTTACGGCTGACGATGACCTGGACTAGGGTCGAAACCGGTCCCATTTAAATAAGAATGTAATTACTACATTTCTTTCTTTTATGTATTGAATTGGTTGAACTTCAATTATTTAATTTTTAATGCCTCTGGGAGGCCTGATATTGTAATGAGGAGCAAGGGCTCCACGTATTAGGGTATTTCTGCTCTTGGAACAAATTTGGGTTTTGAGCTACCACTCAAAAATTGTAAAACTAAGGGCTCGTTGCTGAAATGTGTTAAAGATTTAAAATCTTGATTTTATTTTATTTTTCTCTTTTCTGAATCTTGTTTTTAATTTGCTATGTAATTGTTATCTCACGAAGTGAGGGTTTGTTAACTTGTTGCTGTTCAAAAAATATAACCTTCCATTTCTGTTTAAATTCTTTCTTGATAAAGTAGTTAGACCCATTCACCCCAGTACCTTCTTTCACCTCTGCTGTTCCACAGAAATCCTGGAACACTACTAATGCAGCTTGCTAAAATGGTTACGTTGGAGAATCATTCTCTAGAAGAACTTTCTAAGATTAGTATCAAAATGAGATTTTTGTACAGTATCTAATACGGTAGTCTGTAATGTAAATAATATTTCTGTATCGACATATTTATTTGAAGAAGTGGTGAAGGCTTCAATGTAATAGTGTTTTAACATGTCATGCTAGGTAATACGTGCCAAATCAGTGAATTCTAGGTCAGAATAATGAATGCAGTGACTGCAGATATTTAGCGTGCCCTCAAATTTCATCAGCATTTATACACTGTAGAGGACTATGTAAAGGTAATGAGGAACTGCAGGCAGAAAAACCTCGTTGTTGTTCGCCAGATGGAAAACCCGTCGTTCTTCAGTTCGGCAGAACTTGAAAATCTGATCGTGAATCGGGAAATGGATGTCCATGGTTGCAAGATAAACTAAAAAAACTAAAAGAAATCCAGTTCTTGAAACCACAGCCATTCATGTCAAAAATACATTTGATGATGAATATATGGAAGTAAATCTAAATGCATCAAGATTAGAACGACCATGGAAAACTAGAGTTCCCTTTAATCAGACATTAATACCTTTGTGGCCAAATAGAAAACTTATCTCTGAAGCCAAACGAGGAGACCTTAAGTCTCTGATGCACCTAATACTTGCAGATGCCAAACAGTTTTACCAGAAACTTCAAGGAGATTCTGACATCATGGATGGCATAGATGGATTCAATGGAGATCCTGATTTCAAGATTGAATGAACTGGGACTAACAATCTTACTACCTGTCCAGTGTTTTGTGTGAATTTATGGGAGCAAATATTTTTTAATCACATCTTCTGTTCCTATTATTTTTGACTGCGATAAGTAATCAGGATTCAATACTTTCTTTCAGAATCACTTTATTTTTCTTGGAATAAGGTAATCATAACCACATATACTAACTTTCATATCCTTTACTTAGTTTAAGGGACTGCCATTCTGATGATGGTGATGATGATGATGATGATGATGATGCTTATACTTTTTTAAAGGGGCCTAACAACTAGGTCATTGGCCCCTAATGGTATGAGAGACTGCCATTCTACTTAGTAACTCGTGTGTGTCTAAGGAAGAACAAAACTTACTTAGGCTTGAAAATATTACATCAGTACTGTACTCTCAAAACATAATAGGACTATCGTGAAAGAAATACGTCCTGCATTGTATAGACTACAATGGCTCACTTCTTACCATTTGTATTTGACTCAGATCAGTTGAAATTCATCAAATCAGTAAGAGATCATAGCAGTGAGTTTAGGGAATAATGCCCCTTCTAGAGTTTCTCCATCTAAAACTTTAATAATGTGCCAGAGTTGTGGCACAGCTCGCGATGGTTCCAGCACTTAGCGCAGTAGGAGATTCAGGTTTTAATCACGACTGCGATGACATATTTTGTGAAGTCTAACTCAGTAGATACTCAACAGTAAGGGGTTATTGGTGTAGCATTGTGATGCATTATTCGCACATGCAAAATCAGTAGAATAAGCGTTGCGTTTTGTTGGGGGGTTTTTTTTTTTCAAGAAAATCGATGAACTGTGTGTATAAATATGTTGAAATTTGGTGAGAAGGTACAATCTATTATCTTACAACACCAGGAATACCATGTTTAACAAATTTTTGATTGCTCAAATTTACACATAAACCTAAAGTTAAACGCGAATATCTCGAAACCAACTTTTGGTGCTTGGTCTAATGATGCATAACGGCATCCAAATATGCCTGTCGTGTGAGTCGCTTAGCAAAGATGACCACACAAAAGCCGTTAGAAACACTCCCAGGTAATTTATTTACTGTTATAAGACAATAGTGATTTCAGTTTAATTTTGTAAAATAATTTATCAAGTATGTATTATATCTTTATTTGTAGTAACTATTTTATTATTATTCATGAGTTCTATTTTTGGGCTTATGCCGTGTAAATAATTATAAAACACACTCAACGTTTCAAAAGGAACCTTGCCTTTCTTCATCAGGAGACAAAAGAGAAGAGAAACGACGTATTGATGGTTGCTAGGAGAAAGCAACAAGGAAGCTACAAATGGTGCCCAAGATGTAAAGGGGACGCCATTTTAGCCCCATGCTAGAGACAATGAATAGTGGCAGCAAAGCATTACTCTCTAATGGTTCTGATTATAGGTAGCCATGATTCACTGAGGTTGTAACCTGTATCGCGGTTGAAATTATCTGTATGTTTACGTATTTCAACCGCCTCCCTGATAATTCTTGGGCGATATTGCTTTATACGGGCAAGAACATCCACTTCTTGGAACAAGACATCATGACCAGGTGTTAGGGCATGGTCAGCAACAGCTGATTTATCAGGTTGGTTGAGTCTGATACATCTGGAATGTTCTTTGATGCGAGTACACACCGTTCTCGAAGTCTGCCCAATATAAACCTTGCCACAAGTACAGGGAACTCTGTAGATACCAGGTTGTTGTAATTTAGGCAAACTATCCTTAGTTGGTCGCAGGAGTTGCCTAATCTTAACTGATGTTCCAAAAACAGTTCGTACATGGTACCTACGTAAGATTTTAGCAATACGATCCGTCGTGTTATGTATGTAAGGTAGGTAAGCAGTTCCTTTTACATCTTTTTTCTTAACAGACGTCCGATTATGTGCCGATTTCAGAACCCTTGAGATCAAAGCTCTGCTGTAACCGTTGCTCTTAAAGGTGGTTCTCAAGGTGTTAATTTCCTCTTGTAGATCTGACGCTTCACAAATCCTCCTGGCCCTGGTAGTCAGAGTTGTAAGGATACCATGTTTTTGGGCAGGGTGATGGTGAGAATCTGCGTGGAGATATCTATTGGTGTGTGTGGGCTTACGATACACGCTGTGTCCTAGAGATCCATCCTCTTTCTTGGTGACGAGAACATCCAAAAAAGGTATCTTGCCGTCAGATTCCATTTCCAAGGTGAAACAAATGGAAGGGTGCTGGCGATTAAGGTGATCCAGAAAGTGACCAAGATTGTCTTCACCTTCCGTCCATACGATGAACGTATCATCCATAAATCGCCACCAGATCTTCGGTTTGCAAGGTGCCGACGACAGAGCTTTCTCTTCGAAGTTTTCCATGAAGAAATTGGCCACAACAGGAGAGAGAGGACTTCCCATGGCCACACCATCTGTCTGTTCATAATATTTCCCATTCCATAGAAAGTAGGAGGAGGTCATGCAGTGATAGAAAAGCCTTGCGATCTCTTCAGTAAAAATATCATTAATGAGAGACATAACACCATCAACAGGTACTCTCGTAAACAGAGACACCACGTCGAGACTCACCAAGATATCGCCTGGCTGAAGTGATATAGTTTTTAACTTCTCAATGAAGTGTGTGGAATCCTTAATATATGAAGGGGTGTTACCCAGGTGTGGTTGAAGAAGACTACCTAAATATTTCGAAAGGGCATATGTCGGGGAACCAATCGTACTGACAATAGGCCTAAGAGGAACACCCTCCTTATGTATTTTGGGAAGGCCATACAGTCTCGGAGGAATAGCATCCCCTGGAAGGAGACTCTTTGCTGTATCTTCTGGAATAGAAGATTGCTTGACCAATTTGACGGTCATATTTGAGTAGCGAGTTGTGGGATCACGACTGTTAATCCTATATATAGGATCAGCTAACAAGGACGAGATCTTGTTGTCATATTCATCTTTATCCATCACCACCGTCGCATTACCCTTGTCAGCGGGGAGAACGATTACATCAGAATTGTCCCTTAGATCTTTTAGCGCCCGGATTTCACCTTGCTTTAAGTTGGACTTAGGTGGATTAGCGGTCTTGAGAACTTTGGAACATTCTTGTCTAACTTCCTCAGCCTCTTCAGGTGTGAGGTTATGTACCGAGGATTCTATAGATGTAATAAGTTCCTCAATTGGAATTCTTCTAGGCGCTACAGCAAAGTTGAGACCTTTAGCGAGAACTGCCTCTTGGGTTTCATTCAAAGGCATACTGGATAAATTTACGACAACTTTGTTGGAATCGTGTCTAATGGTATGTGGTTTCTGCTTCTGACATAACCTTTCATATTTGGAAATATGCCTACCCCTAACCTGATCAAATATGTTGTTGGCTTGCACTGCAGTAATACGGTCAAACACCTTCCATAATTCCTCATCTACGAAGTTTGAGAGGCGTAGATGTAGCTGTAGTAACTCCCTCGAGACTGAATCCAACTGCTTACGAGTCTGCTGTATCCTCTCTATCAGTAGCGCCTTGCTAGTACGACGATAGATTCTCATAGCTTTTGGTGTTCTGAAAGTATGCTTCAACATAACAAAATTTGGTAGTATATCATGGTCCCGGCATCTTAGGAGAAAAGTGAGAGAGGAAATAAGACACACCTTCTTGCGTCGTAATCTACTAAATTTAGACATCGATCGAAAAATATCCTCCCCATAGAGGTTTCTAATATTATCATTTAGACTTTCACGGCCCGTGTAACTATTCATGAGTTCTATTTTTGGGCTTATGCCGTGTAAATAATTATAAAACACACTCAACGTTTCAAAAGGAACCTTGCCTTTCTTCATCAGGAGACTTTCTGGATCACCTTAATCGCCAGCACCCTTCCATTTGTTCCACCTTGGAAATGGAATCTGACGGCAAGATACCTTTTTTGGATGTTCTCATCACCAAGAAAGAGGATGGATCTCTAGGACACAGCGTGTATCGTAAGCCCACACACACCAATAGATATCTCCACGCAGATTCTCACCATCACCCTGCCCAAAAACATGGTATCCTTACAACTCTGACTACCAGGGCCAGGAGGATTTGTGAAGCGTCAGATCTACAAGAGGAAATTAACACCTTGAGAACCACCTTTAAGAGCAACGGTTACAGCAGAGCTTTGATCTCAAGGGTTCTGAAATCGGCACATAATCGGACGTCTGTTAAGAAAAAAGATGTAAAAGGAACTGCTTACCTACCTTACATACATAACACGACGGATCGTATTGCTAAAATCTTACGTAGGTACCATGTACGAACTGTTTTTGGAACATCAGTTAAGATTAGGCAACTCCTGCGACCAACTAAGGATAGTTTGCCTAAATTACAACAACCTGGTATCTACAGAGTTCCCTGTACTTGTGGCAAGGTTTATATTGGGCAGACTTCGAGAACGGTGTGTACTCGCATCAAAGAACATTCCAGATGTATCAGACTCAACCAACCTGATAAATCAGCTGTTGCTGACCATGCCCTAACACCTGGTCATGATGTCTTGTTCCAAGAAGTGGATGTTCTTGCCCGTATAAAGCAATATCGCCCAAGAATTATCAGGGAGGCGGTTGAAATACGTAAACATACAGATAATTTCAACCGCGATACAGGTTACAACCTCAGTGAATCATGGCTACCTATAATCAGAACCATTAGAGAGTAATGCTTTGCTGCCACTATTCATTGTCTCTAGCATGGGGCTAAAATGGCGTCCCCTTTACATCTTGGGCACCATTTGTAGCTTCCTTGTTGCTTTCTCCTAGCAACCATCAATACGTCGTTTCTCTTCTCTTTTGTCTCCTGATGAAGAAAGGCAAGGTTCCTTTTGAAACGTTGAGTGTGTTTTATAATTATTTACACGGCATAAGCCCAAAAATAGAACTCATGAATAGTTACACGGGCCGTGAAAGTCTAAATGATAATATTTTATTATTCTAAATGTAGTTTTGTGGAACGTGTTTGCTTTTCTCTGAATGATAGATATGAAGGTAACCTGTTTTAAATTCTGCTTGTGTACAGTATGAATTAACATTTTCTACATAGTTATGTTTTCATTCAAATGGATAATTGAATTAGACTAGTCGGATTGTTCCTTAATGAACCTTTGTACCGGATGTCCACAATTAAAGTTATGGTATTCAGTGCGGTACAGAATAGGCTGTAATGATTGTAGGAGTCTGAAATTTTGTAGATATGCTAACTAACCAGTGCACTCGCAAATTATGCCACAAAAATAATTACTTCCAAGTTTTGCCAACACGCGAAAATATGGCGCTGTAAGCGGTCGGAACATGCAATATTCCATAACTCGGACATCAAAATGTTCTTCCAGTAGAATTGCATTGTGTCATTTCCTTGGTTGGTGCTTGGTGATGCATGTTGATTCATTTTGTGAAGTGAATCTTCATTGTAACATAAGAAGTTTGTACTTTTCTGTGTGAAATATAATGCCTATTAGGAAGAGAGACCGTGCACTACTAGTGAAGTTTTTTTATCAGAATGGCAACACTAGCAACGCTGCATTGTGGGAATATCGCCGACAGAAATAGCAGGAAAGAGGTCCCATGGCAAGTAATGGGCTGAAGAAAATGATTAAGAAATTTAAGGAAACAGGTGAATTACGTGTCGCACCAGGAAGAGAACAACGGCCCACCCCCCTGGATGTTGTTAATGAAGTTGCTATAGCTGTAGCTGACCATGCAGCACATTCTCCCAATTCTGTAACCAGTGCCCGAGGTGTGTCAGATGAATTGTTGCTAGCCTGGTCAACAGTTCCCAAGATTTTGCGGCGCATTTTACACTGGTATCCCTACAAACTTCATACTGTTCACAAATTGAAATGTTGCACAACACCATGTGACTTTGCCCTTCAGTTTCTGGTGCACGCGGAAGTGGACAACATATGGTTGGGGAATATTCTGTAGACTGACTATGGGGTTCGACTCCTCCAAACGTTGTGCAGGAATAACCATTGCATTCAGCTTACGTAACTTTTGTGGTTTTACAAACTCCATTATCGATCCGGTTTTCCGTGAGGAGATGGCCCCTCGTGGGCCTGTTAGGTGTACAATGACATCTGCACATTATAGGGACCTCCTTGTGCAATACGTAATTCCAGCTTTGCAGGAATGCAACTGTGACCACACCATTATTTTCATGCAAGATGGGGCAATGCCACATATCGCTCTCGCCAGGTGAAAGAATTGCTTTGAGAAACCTTCAGTAACGACTGCATTATCTCTAGGGATTTTCGAAATCCATGGCCTTCAAGGCCCTCCGACCTAAATCCATGTAACTTCTGGTTGTGGGGATATTTGAAAGATCGTGTCTATCAGGGAAATGTCCGGACTCTGTCTGATCTAAAGGCTAGTATACGATGACATGTCGCTCTGATTTCACCCAATATACTGCGGGCAACCTCCGACCATGCCGTGTTACGGATGCAGCATGTTGCTGAGTTCAGAGGCCGTATTGAACAGTGTTTGTAACCATAAATGCTAATAAACTTCCCAGAACCACCCTTATCATGTGTTTGATCTTTCCTGCCATTTTTCTGTGACCCTTACCATTGCTTTACAGCTCCATATTTTCACCCAGTGGCAAAACTTGGAACTAAAAATTTTTTGTGGCATAATTCGCGAGCACATTGCTTAGCATATCTACGAAATTTCAAGACTACTCAATCATTACAGCTCGTGCCGTACTGCACTGAATACCATAACTTTAATTGTGGATACCTGGTATTATTTGAAATTTGATGCAAATTACAATTTCTTTCAGCTGTAATGTTCTTGCAAGTCATTCACCTTCATACCTGATGGTTCAATTTGGTGTCCTTATTCTGGTGTATATATCCAAGCTTGAAACATTTTTATGGATTTATGCTCAACTGTATTAAAGAAATGAAATGAAGGGAAGCGTTTCGTTTTAATTCAGGATTATTACAAAGTTGATCCTTGGAGACGATTGAACATTCATTCCTCTTAGACATATATACTCCCACTCACTCTTTTTCTGATGCACTGTATTATTCTTATGTGTTAGTGCTCAGTATTTTCGTTAAAGAATTATCACAAGGTGCAATATTTTCAGTAGTAAACTATGTTAGAAATTTATGAAAATTTCTTTGTTTCAGGAGTCTGGTAGCAGCTCGAACCAACGCTCACAGTCTTCGACTCAGCCCAACAAGTCTGGTGCCAAGCAGGGCTACAGCCCTTCTTATTGGGCCCCTAACTGAATCCCGTTAAGGGTTTCAGAAGGCTTGGTGGTTGAGATGGAGATTCACAGGTGCTTCGTAAATTTTTCGTCGTGATAGTACACTGTGGTTCATACTTTGTTCAAATAACATATTGTTGGTGAAAAAAAATAATTTGTTTATAATATTTTTATTTTAAAGTATTTAAATCAGCAATGTTTAGTTTGTACAAAATATGTCCACTTTGCTGTGCTAGAAAAAAATAAATCATGAATAATATTTAAAAATTCAGCTCACAATAAACGTAATTTTGTGATGGATTTATCTTTTGTAGGGCACACTCCACTTCAGTGTAGCTGTTTGTGTTAATTCTTTTGGTTACAAGGAGCCAATTTTTCCCAGTAACCAATCTGCACATGAATTGCGTGTTGTGGTATTTTGTGTTAGCTTGGAGTACTGTGTATAGAAGAATACCATGCATTTGTAAAATGAGGGAAATAGCAGTTCCATCCCTTCTTGTATAGAATGTTTTGACCATTGAAGAATTAAACAAAATGAAGAAAACCACACGTTACTTCCTTATTTAAATTTCTTCACAATATAACTCTCATAAATCCACCTTACCATCAAGCCTGTATTTAAAATTGAAACTTCCTTGAATATAATATTGGGTGATCTTCAAAAGACTTTAAATAATTTAAGTTGTTTCTTATTTTCCCTTGCTCTCTCTCTCTTCCCTTTTTAATGGGAATATGGAGAGTTTTGTATTTGCCTTTGTGGCTTTTTTCACCCTAATTGATAAAAAAATCGTTGAGCTCATAGTGTAATTTTTAGTGTATTATGAGAATTATATCTCAACATGTGTATTATATGTGTAGATTAGTATTATTTTGTAAGTGCGATCATCAGTGAGTTACTTGATATGAATTATATATATATATAAAAATATAAACTGTGTTATTTTCTTTCTGTATTTTCTATTGACTTTTTTGGTATGTCAGTGATAAGCTGTTGCAGATTTTGAATTACGAGGAAATACATACAATTAATTCGTGGTATTGTAGTGAAGTGTGGAAAGTTGAGAAATCAATCCTAGAATACCATGTGACATCCAATGGCCAGTTGTTTTATGACAGGTGGATAAGAAACAAGATGGTTTTGTATGATCATTAAATTTCATTTCCACCTGGTGTAAAATAATGGTATAACGGTAAAGCATCATGTACAAAAGTGAAGATAGAATCTTTTTTAATGTATTGTGTAACAAAAAATAGGTAATATTTTTGTTCTTGTTATTTTTTTGCAGTTTGCTACAGAAATATATTGTTAATTCATGTTGTTGGTATGCCAGTGAAGTAGCTTACTTATTTGTGTGTTGATATAAAATGGACAAAATGTACCACACAGGTAGTAAGTTAATATTGGCCGATATTATGTACAATTTGGTAGATAAAAGCAGCAAGAAAGAAAAGAAAATAAAGGCTGAAATTTACGGTAGTAAACTCTGAAATCAGTAGCTTTGTGTCAGTTGTAATATTAAGACAAATGACCAGTTGCACTTAGCAATCATAAATTATTTATCTATATTATGCCCCTGTTTTGCAAATTCATGAATTATATTGAATGCATAATTTAGCATTTGGGGTCTTAAAATATTTTTATATATTGAATATTTCCTTAGAGCTTAATATTATTATAAGTCAGTGTGCTGTTGTAATATATTTCTGCATCATTTAATTGGCGTTGTGCACTGAGGAGATATATTAAAACTTACTGAAGTCCTTTTTCGGATGTATTCCTCTTTCAGTTCTAATACAGTCTGACATACAATAATTACTAGACTTCTAATAAATTAATATGTGCTTTCATTATTTCAAGATTAATAGGTGGTGATTAGCTTTCTATATTCAGGATATAGATAAAAGTTCTTGTTTTTACTCACACAAAAATTCCTGAACATCCTTGGCATCCTACATAAAAACAAAAACGTTCAGTTAAAGGATGTAAAAGTCTGCTGGAGCTGATCTATGTTTAACTGAAAGAACCAATAGCTCTTAAAATAGAGTAAGTATTTAGAATTACTTCAAGCCAAATATAGAAAGGTAGGAGCATGAATAAGGACACATAATAGGATAAATAGAAGGCAAGGACTATCCTCCTATTTTTATACACTGCCATCATCAAAAATATCTATAATGTCTCCTCATCAATCCCATTTGTTCTGCATCTGTTCCTGATGATGTCCTTTCTGCTTCCCATCTTTGTCAGGAAGGCGAGCTTCAACACTCATTGTGGGGCCATCTTGATGTGGCAAGTGTGGGATGTAAAGAAAGATTTTTGTTTCTCGGGGCCCTAGGTTTGATTCCCGGTCAAGTGGAGGGATTTTAATCTTAAATGGTTAATTCCTTTGGCTGGAGGATTGTGTGTTGGTGCTGTCCCCAACATTTCTGCAACTCTCGTGCCACACCCAACATTATCCTCCACCTCAATAACATTCATTTTTCCGTACACACCAGACACCACCCACCTACCTTACAAGGGCTGCCCCAGGCCAGCAGTAGTCACACTAAATTATAGTTATGATTACCAAGGCTTTACACGTGTTTTTTATTGACCCATCTCATGAAACAGAGACGATCTTCCTTATTAACCTCCTCCTGGCTTCCTCGGCTTTACCAATTCGCAAGCTTATCAGAAAGTGAGCATTCTCATTATACTTCTTTCTTACATTATTCCTTCTGTGTTAAATATCAGAACAAGGTTTCAAATGTCATAGAGCAATATGCTGTCACACTGATAGGTAGTGAAAAAAGAGAACATATCTCTTCTTCTTCCTGGCCTTCTTCCTAATTGATTGGGATCTGTCCTTAATATGGATTTGGCCCTGTTATTTTTTGACCAGATGCTCTTGATGACAGCTGACACCAACTTCATATGGAGGGACGTATTCACTATTAGTTTCTGGTGGTTGCTAATGTGGTGTGTTATATGCAAGTGAAAAGTGTATCAGGACAAACGAAAACCCTCAGTCCCAGAACAAGTGGAATTAACCGTATATGGTTAAAATTCTCGGCCCAGCTGAGAATCTGTCCTGGGGCCCTCTGAACCGAGGGCCAGTACACTGATCATTCAGCCAAGGAGCAGGACTAAAGAATCACAAGATTACTAATGATGGTAATGCTGTTTTCCAATTTTTAAACAAAATGTGGCTAAGCCCCCTTCTTCAATCTATATTCAATAAATACTACTCAGTCACTCTCCAAACTATCTCAGGAACCACCAAACTGATGAGAGTGAAATTTGGCATAGAGGTTCCTCTTAGATCAGAAGTAACAGTGAGAAACCTTTTTGTAAACTTCAACCCATAAGGGGATCAAAACATAAAAAGTGGCCATTATTTCAGAACGTTAGATTGCGGAATGCTACAATAGTTCATTTCATTCTTATCATTGATGATTTGTTGATTTTTATGCTGCTCGATAGTGCTCGATATCTTGCCGTGCCTTCCACTGTATTGTGACAGAAAGACCATATTTTGAGTTGAAGCTGTTGGCAACTGTGCTTCTTGCTTTGTTTTATTGTTTGAAAGTGAAGTATTCTGTAGGTTTGATGTTGGGGAAAAAATGTGTAATCCCCTCTTTAAATATGCCTATGAAATGTATATTTATTAGTGGAATGGTGGCAGCTATCAGGGAAGATGGTGGTTGTCTTTTCTCCTCACTTTCATTTTAATATACGGCACGGGAGAGCGTGGCCAAGAGGTTGGAGTCAGTGGAGTAAACCATGTAGGTCCAAGCTGTAATCTATAACACACCTGTAATAGCAATGACAGTTACTTGGCGGAGATGTCTACATCTAATATGTTCAGTGTAACTTGTGGGTGGCGAGGTGTTTTCTTTATGAGTTTCAGTGACAAAAGAACAGGTAACTCCACTAGTTACTAAAAAGTTCATAGTTCAGTTTTACACATAGATGGAATGGACTCAAGTGTGCAAAGTTTCATGCACAACCCTATGTTACGTTCTCCCAGGTTGGGACATGACGAATTCATGAGAAAGGACTCCTACCAAGCATCTTTTAATCTCATCAGATCACTCTATTTTCCTAATAGAAATGTTTACACACAATTCTCCAAACCAGCATGCTTATTAATTGTAAAGCTACTAGTTATTGGAATATGGATATATTGTCTATATGTTGAATCAGAGCATTCATTAAAGCAATACAACCCAAAGACGCTGAAGGTTCTTAATTACCTAATTTCGTAGAGGTCGGAGAAGAAGAATTTTAATTGTGATGTAGTGTGTGATGATCTGATTTAATAACATATTGTCAGTTTAGGAATTTTCCAAATTTAAGATCTCCCATTCATGTTATTGGGGATAAATATTCCATGTCATATATTGTCATAATCAAGAACTTGAAATATTGATTGCAGAGTAAATAATTTGTTATAGACCCTTTGGAAATAGAATGTGGTACCGGTATGTATGTTTTATGCATTGTAATATCTCACTGAAATGGGAACAAACAGTAGCTAGTCTTCAGCTAACTTTGAATATATTTTTTGAGATTCCTAATATATAGCTTGCTCGCTAATACAAGGGGGATCAAATATTAACAGAATTTTATTTTGTATTCGAATTCATTTATTGAAAAACACAAGGCACTTAAAATTTATTTTTCCACATAGTCTCCTGCTTTGGAAATTCATTTGTCCCAGCGTATGGGCAGCTTTTTGATGTCCTCATCGCAAAAAGAACAGGGCGTGTCACCTGTCAGTTGCGCACAAAGCCTTCCACACTCTAGTCATCTTCAAATCGTTGCCCTGCTAGAGCTTCTTTAAGCAGTCTGAACAAATGGAAATCGCAGGGCGATAAGTTTGGGCTGTAAGGAGGATGATCAAGTGTAGTCCAGTGCATTTCCTGTAGCTCGAAGACAGATCTGCAAGTGTGCGGCCGCGCATTGTCGTGGAGGAGGATGAGCTATCGAATCGTTTGGTCTCGTCTTTTGCGGCGATATGCAACCCTCGCCTTGTTCAACAGCTCGTAGTAGTAAGCAGCATTGATTGTACGTCGCTCGTGCAAAAAAATCAATCAGCAATAATGTCTTTAACCGCACTGATGTTATCGTGTTGCTGATTTTCCACATGTTCTCGTCCTTCCTTAAACTTTTTTTCTCAGCAAACACACGCGTGCTGGACCATGTTTGATCACCAAACTTGCAGTCAACAATCTTGCAAATTTCTGCCACTGTAACTCCTTCACGAGCAAGAAATGTTATAATTATGCATTGCGCAGTGGAGGAATGCACCTGTTGCTCCGACATCGTGAGTGTTGCTGACGAAACGTCGGGAAGTATCTAACAGCACGCTCTCCCCACTCCTAACAGTCCTGCCTAAGCATTGCAGAAGCGTGGGGCCAGTCCTACCAACTGTTTATGTTTAGGAACAAAAATTATTTCTGTTTATATTTGATCGACCTTCATATACTTGTTAAAACGTGAAATAAGCAACATTTCTGTTCTCTAAAACAAATGCTGCAAAAAAGATGACAGAAGAAGAGCCTGGAACATGTAAGTAGAAATAATATTCAACTTCCATGGGGATATGTGTTTATCTTGCACATCTCACAAGATATGGGCCCAAGTATGGAATTATGCAATAATAATCCATGATTGTACAGAAACGTTAATAAAAACCAGAACACCTTTGAAAGACTAGAGATAGGAAGTTCATATTCACAGGGCATGTGCATTAGTATTGCACCTGTCCAGAGTTCCAGTACATAACATTTTATCTCAATTGGCTTATGAAGTGGCTGTAAGGATTTATTTGACGAGACCCTCGAACAGTCCCTGGAATCGAAGTCCATCACCCCTACTTGAGTCTTTCCTCGGCTGGCTCAAGAGCTTGGGTACGTGGTATGTCCGGAAAGGGGCTTAAACTATTTAAATCTAAGTAGGGGAAAGAGTCTTGGATATCAGGAATATGAATACACTACTAATGAGAAGGAAAATCATCTATTTTTGCACAAACACTTTTAATTAGCTAAGGAAACACTTGTATATTACTTTAAACAAAGATATGCCGAGATATTTATATCTATGCAATACATTAAATTCACAAATTAGGCTTGAGCTTTGGATGTCTCTTTCTGTCTATCTCAGATAGGCATCTATCACTTCATAACCTTCAACTGATTGAAAATATATCGAAAGGACGTCCCATTACAGACCCACTTAACAAACAGAAAAACCTTATTATAATTATATCCTATGATAACACTGTACACATATCTTTCCCAAAGGCATATCTCCTTTATGGCATAAATTATTTCATTCAGTTTATTGAGATCATGTTAATTGAGGTTTACTACAAAATTCTTGAGCGCATTTTAAACACATGATAGTTATGTCACATTGTCTACGTTAATGACCGTGTCTAATTTATCGTACGGAGCATTAACTCCTTCATAACGTCTTCTTCCCTGGGATTAGCTAATATTAATACATGACATTCCGACGATGTTTCTATAAACAGTGAATATAGCAATCAGCAACCAATATCTTACAACATATGATACATAATGAACACTCACCGGAAGAAATAACATAACGCTCTGCATTGAATCTCCATGCAGAGGACAAGATCTTGGCAAAATCCATCTCATTTGCCACTGATGGGCAACAGTCCTCGCCAGAATCTGGGACTTGAACCCAGGGACTTCGACATGTGGGGGGATATGTCACAACCTGAAAACCCTATAGCGTTTTTTACTTTAATAAATCAAAATAATACGAAGGTGGGAGGATTTCATTCATTTATCACATCTGGGATCTATACGACAATGTCGTTTTCTTAATTTTATGCATGTCTCCGTTATACTAGAGGGAGAAAAGAGCGAACCAAATGTGTCTCCCTTCACAAAGTGGTGAGCAAACTTCGCTAGAGTTTCCCCTACCATTCCCTCATAAAACTCGTACTTTTTTTCCTTCCCCGCAAAGCAAAGCCACATCATACTTTACCTGTTATTCATAAATATCCATATCATCACAAAGACAATCCCTTTCTTCGTTCGACTCATTAACATTATCAGCGTAACACCATATATCAGCCTACATTTGGCCTCAATTATCTTGTTCTCGAGGCGGCATTCTACATCGCCCTAATTATATATATTCAACAGGGGAACTCATATATTTAACACCACTACACTCTCAAAATTACGAACTTACATACCAGGTTCTGTCTTCTCGTGCGTCATATCCCAAAAACATGCATATTTAAATAGAAGATCCTACAGTAATCTTCAGAGAGGGAGAAAAAAAAAACACTGTTAATCGCAATGTACATAATTCACTTACACCCCCACAGTTGACCTTTGTTGTCGTGGAGTTTGCAGTCTTAAATCTAGACATGAGGAGTTTCTACCAGTAGGTGATGTGCAATCAAAAATGAATAATTGAAAACTCTTATGATGAATCATCACATTTAATTGTAACTTCAAGATGAATGGATCATACTACGAAATTTTATCCCTTTACATTATGTCACGTCACCTATAAGTCGTGCTAGGATCTTATAACTATCATGCAATATTTCCCCATAATGAATGAAATCCTCTGAAACGCTGTCATGGTCAAATAATATTCAATGTATTTACATGCAAGCTACTTATTTATGGGAATGTGACCCAACTGTCCTGCGAATAAGTTCAAAAAAGTGTACTTAGCACTCATATATCTGCCATCAGCTTTCCTCAGGAAGTACAGCCATGTATTTAAGCTGCCATCAGCATGCATTCACTTGCGGTGGCTCCCAGAATCATTCTCTGTCGATTCACCTGCATGTTGGTTGAGTACACGTCTGGTGTCGGAAGCTCTGGAATATCACTGCTGCGTTGGCGTAACTGTACGGCGGACTGCTCACAAGACGTCTTCAAACCCGGCGCTCTCGGAGGTCAAATATGCAAATGAGGAAGAACTAATTTGTCACAAATGCATTAATTATGTCATGCATTATAACTCTGTTATGGCTAGGATACTTATAAACTCAAGCACGCTACCCCTGTATCGATATTTGTCCTGTAGCCTGATATCGATACTTTCATTTGCATACTCCAGTTCTCCACAAGTAATTTAATCTCAGAGCATCACACACTAGCCGGTCACCATCACAGGATATGAATGTTAGGTATTAATATTTTTTTACTGGTCATTAGTTGACCCACTCCGTTTCACTAATCATTGGTGCGATATACAACTCACTGCGTTAGAAAGAATATGGAGGGTGCCGCCTGATCTACTAAAATGATAGCTAATAAGCCACTCACTGTTATTGTAGGTTCAAGCCTTACTGTAACACTGCTACTGAACTATCTTTGTTTTTAATTACTTCCTTCATTTAAACTCATTTATATAATTTGGCATCATCCACCACATTCACTCAGATCAATTTCATAATGGCACAATTAATCATTCACTTCAATCGAACACCTCTTTTTCTTTTTACAACCCCGTGCCACTCTGACACATAATCGAAGTAAATTTGTTATCACATATGGGTCCTAGCGACGAATATTTGGTACTCAGCGCGCTGTCACTCATTATGTGTTGTCATTTACCACTACACAATACTGTTCAATAAGAACCTTCACAATGTGAAACACTGAATATTGAAACTAACTGTTCACTAAAGAATGGGTCTGCTGATTAGACCGAATGCACATGATAGACTGTATATACTGCCTTCTTGCCAGTCGCCTTTATAGTGAGAAGCCTTATTTTTTGGAGGGGGAGTCAGACCCTTGTCAAACAACTGTTCGTTGGAAGGTAAGTATTGTAAAGAAAGGAATAGAATTAAGTAATTTAATAGATATATACTTACCAGATATTGTAATAGGAGTTGAATCATGGCTGAGAAATGATTATAATGGATGCAGAAATCTTCTCACGGAACTGGAGGGTGTATCGTAGAGATAGGATAGGAAAGGTACGAGGGGGAGTATTTATTCTCGTGAAAGAAGAATTTGTAAGCTACGCAAAAGTTAAAGATGACAAGCACGAAATTCTAGGGGCTCATTTCTAAAGAAAATTGGCAACTAGATGTCCTTGGAGTGTACAGACGAGGAAAGGGTAGCGCAGATGCTGACTCAGAATTATTTGATAAGATAATCAGCTACGTGGGAAACGATAAGGAAAGGAACGGGATCTTAGCGGGTGATCTCAATTTACCAAATGTCAATTGGGAAGGTAATGCGAACGACAGGAAGCAAGACCAACAAATGGCAAATAAGTTAATATGGAAAAGCACCTGATTTAGTAAGTGATGGAACCAACTAGAGGGAAGAATATTCTGGATGTGGTGCTGGTAAAACCAGATGAGCTCTATAGAGATCACGAAGCTGTTTTTGTGGTAATTAAAAATAAATACGAAAGAAAGGAAGAGATTAAAATTAGGACTGTTAGGCAGTACCATATGGCTGATAAAACAGGCATGAGGGAGTTTTTAATAAGCAAATATGATTGGTGGAAAACGGTAAATAAAAATGTAAACAGACTCTCGGATGGGTTTAAAGCAATTGTTGAGGAATGTGAAAATAGGTTTGTACCTTTAAAGGTGGTAAGGAATGGTAGAGATCTACTATATTATAACAGGGAAGTAAAGAGACTAAGAAGGAGGTGCAGGTTGGAAAGAAATAGAGTTAGAAATAGCTGTGGAAGTAAGGAGGAATTGAAGGAACTTACTAGGAAATTGAATCTAGCAAAGAAGTCAGCTAAGGATAACATGATGACAAGCATAACTGGTGGCCACACTAATTTTAGTGAAAATGGAAGATAATGTATAGGTACTTTAAGGCTGAAACAGGTTCCAAGGAGGACATTCCCGGAATCATTAATGAACAAGGGGAGTGTAGGCGAGGATCTTCAAAAGGCAGAAGTATTCAGTCAGCAGTATGTAAAGATTGTTGGTTACAAGGATAATGTCCAGATAGAGTTGGTGACTAATACTAAAGAAGTATTAAAATTTACCTATGACAGCAATGACATTTACAGTAAGATACAAAAGTTGAAAACGAGAAGAACAGCTTGAATTGATAAGGTTTTGGGGGATATACTAAAGACAATGGGTTGGGATATAGTACCATATCTGAAGTACTTGTTTGGTTTGTGTTTGCATGAAGGAACTTTACCAAATGAATGGAGAGTTGCTATAGTAGCACCTGTATATAAAGGAAAGGGTGATAAGCATAAAACTGAAAATTACAGGCCAGTCAGTTTGACATGCATTGTATGTAAGCTTTGGGAAAGCATTCTTTCTGATTATATAAGACATGTTTGCAAAATTAAAAATGGTTTGACAGAAGGCAGTTTGGGTTTAGGAAAGGTTATTCCACTGAAGCCCAACTTTTAGGATTCCAGCAAGATATAGCAGACATCCTGGATTCAGGAGGTCATTGGACTGTATTGCAATTGACTTATCTAAGGCATTTGATAGGGTAGATCATGGGAGACTACTGGCAAAAATTAGTGCAATTGAACTTAATAAAAGAGTGACTGAATAGGTGGCTCTGTTTCTAGAAAAAAGAACTCAGAGAATTAGAGTAGGTGAAGCTCTATCTGTCCCTGTAAAAATTAAGATGGGAATTCCTCAAGGCAGTATTAGTGGACCTTTATGTTTTCTCATATATGTATCAATGATATGTGTAAAAAAGTGGAATCGGAGATAAGGCATTTCGCAGATGATGTTATTCTGTACAGAGTAATAAATAAGTTACGAGATTCTGAGCAACTGCAAAATGACCTCGATAATGTTGTGAGATGGACAGTAGGCAATGGTGTGACGATAAATGGGGATAAAAGTCAGGTTGTGAGTTTCACAAATAGGAAAAGTCCTCTCAGTTTTAATTACTGCATTGATGGGGTGAAAGTTCCTTTTGGGGATCATTGTGGGTATCTGGATGTTAATATAAGGAAAGATCTTCATTGGGGTAATCACATAAATATGATAGTAAATAAAGGGTACAGATCTCTGCACATGGTTATGAGGGTATTTAGGGGTTGTAGTAAGGATGTAAAGGAGAGAGCATATTTGCTTCTGGTGAGACCTCAACTTGAGTGTGGTTCCAGTGTATGGGACCCTTACTAGAATTACTTGATTCAGGAACTGGAAAAAATCCAAAGAAAAGCAGCTCGATTTGTTCTGGGCGATTTCCGACAAAACAGTAGCGTTACAAAAATGTTGCAAAGTTTGGGCTGAGGACTTGGGAGAAAGGAGACAGCTGCTCGACTAAGTGGTATGTTCCGAGCTGTCAGTGGAGAGATGGCGTGGGAGGACATCAGTAGACGAATAAGTTTGGATGGTGTTTTTAAAAGTAGGAAAGATCTCATTAGGAAGATAAAGTTGGAATTCAAGAGGACAAATTGGGGCAAATATTCGTTTATAGGAAGGGAAGTTAGGGATTGGAATAACTTGCCAATGGAGATGTTCAATAAATTTCCAATTTCTTTGCAATCATTTAAGAAAAGGCTAAGAAAACAACAGGTAGGGAATCTGCCACCTAGTCGACTGTCCTAAATGCAGATCAGTAGTGATTGATTGATTGATTGATTGATTGATTGATTGATTGATTGATTGATTGATATTTATATGTTGAATTTCATATCAAATTAAAGCCTGTACATCCTTCTTTCCACTGATCAATTTTGGTTTCGAGTCCTTCGCGGGTTCGTCTGCAATTACAAAGCGTCAGTATCAATTCTCAGTAGGTGGAGCCTGTTTCCGGAGATTTTTAAGTTCCCTTGGTCCTGTCAGATTCGGGCATCTGGTTTCACTCTCTTCATGCCATCAACTATCTGCGTACTTCCTATTATTCTCATTATGGAGAATGGTTCTTCTCATAAACTCTCCTCATTCATCGAAGTCGTAACTCGAAATTATCCATCAAGTATTTCCGGGTTATTAATGTTAATATCATCGAAACAATTGAAAGCTACGCATTGGTACCACTCGATATTTACGGGAATACATGGGGTGATATTGTCTCATATGTTGAGACGATTTCTTTCAGGTTGTTTCGTGATCTCACTTCTCAGTCATGTGACATCTTTCTCGTTCCAGCTCTCTCGCTCAGTGAAAGAGCGAATTCCACTTACAAGTGGGCCAATGACCTTCGATGTTAGGCCCCTTAAAACACCAAGCATCACCAATGACAAGCGCTTGTACTCCCTCTTTTTCCAATTGCGGGTAACGAGAGGAGGGGCGTGCTACTCTACGGCGGGCGGCTCGAGTCCCGGAGCCGTCAAGAATATCGTTTGGTGGCTATTTAACGTAGAACTGCGCGGGAAACGGCAGGCTCTCTATGCTGGATGTGTCTATATACATATGACGATGTCATGAACGGTTACATCCCTCCCCCACTTGGGTTAGGAAAAATCACGACAACGAGGAGTGATTTTTCTTACTAATCAAATGCATCATCATGACCCTTTCACTTCACTATTTCGGAGGATGGTATTCTCCAAACTCAACTCATATCCGGTCATGAGGATGCGCAAGCACTCTTGAGTCGACATATTCCGTCTTTCCGCGCAATCTATAAAATTATCCTCATCTGAATAACCCCCATCATCCTCTGCATCTCGGCCATCCTCTTCCATCAGCACACAGTTGACATCATCGCCCTCTTATTCCTGTTCATGGCCATCTTCAACGTCGGCTTCATCTTCTCCCGATGAAAAATGAAAACCTACAACCTGTTTTCCAGTCATTGACCGGGTCAGGGATGTAATGAATGAAACATATATATAGCCTGTTATTACAATGTGGTCGCTACTCCCAAGGTGATTTATTAATGAGTGATAAATCCTATGAAATGATAATGGAGAGTGTTGCTGGAATGAAAGATGACAGGGAAAACCGGAGTACCCGGAGAAAAACCTGTCCCGCCTCCGCTTTGTCCAGCACAAATCTCACATGGAGTCGCCGGGATTTGAACCACGGTATCCAGTGGTGAGAGGCCGATGCGCTGCCGTCTGAGCCACGGAGGCTACTACTTTCTCCCGATGGTTCTCCATCATTATGATCATCCGGGTCTCGCCTCCTGCTGGTAGCTGTCCTGGCGCATGATATAACTTCGGATTCTCCGTATTGTATCTGGCTTCATTGGTGCCATCCATTGACTGAACCTTGTGTGAATTGGTCTCTAAGTTCTGAATTACTCTATAAGGTCCAATGTATTGTTCTGCGAACTTATGATAAAATTTACGTGGTGGGTCTGAACTAATGGGACGCTTGACCAATAGGACCTCTCCCACACGTAAAGCTCGGTGAAATCTATTTCGGTGTCTTCGCATTCGTTTGTCTGCCTGTTTTCTGAGAAACTCCAAGGTATCTAGTACTCTTAATTCTACTGAAAGCCTTGGGTCCTCTGGACATGGTACGATGATCTTTCAGGGCCTGTCAGGATGCTCATTAAAATGTATCACACTAGGAATCAGCCCCGTTGGAGTTGATGCATTCCATGATAATCGGAATGACATCAACCCACCGCGTGTGTTGCCTTGGGCAATATATCCTACAGAATTTACTGATTTCCCGCATGATCCTCTCTGCTGGGTTGGATTCTGGATGATTGAACTCATGACGTGCTGGATTCCCATTTGCTCCATAGAACGACGAAATGCGATAGACGTGAATTGGGATTCGTGATCGGTAAGCAATCGATCCGGCTGTCCCATTTTCGGAATGATCTTATTCCTGATCTGAATAATAACTACGGGTTTTCGCTTTTTGCACCGGGCATAAAACAACATATTTAGTGAATACATCCATACAGACCAAGATGTATTGGAGCCCTCTGGTCGCCTTGGGGAGGGGACCGTAAAATCCATCGAAAACAACTCACGTGGCCTCTCAGGTATTATTGGCATCGGCGGTTGTCTGAGCAAGTATGCGTTTGGTTTAATCCGTTGGCAAGTGTCGCAAGTCATCAGGACTGCGCGTCATTCTCCTCATCCGAGGCCATGTGAAGGTCTCCCTAAGTGTACCATGACCTTATCAACTCCTCCATGCCCTACGGAATGATGCGCAAGCCATATTAAATCCACTTGGAGAGCAGGTGGAACAACCACTCTAAGACGAGTGTGCGCTTCGTCCACATATTTGTACAAGACTCCGTTTAGGAAATTGTAATTTGGAGCGCGCTTCTCAGCATCTTGATACTCAGGTGTTCCTGGTTGTAATTCTTTGCGAAGGAAACGGATCAAACGACGGGTTTCACGCCAGCTTTCCTGTTCTTCCGGAATTTGCCTCAATCTGTCGAGAATCTCTTGGTCACCTTCAACAAGCTGTAATTGATGCGCAGTCTCAATTTCAGAATCCGGGTTTCTGTTAAGTGCGTCAGCGACTACATTCTCCTTACCCGCGCAATGTTCCGCCTCCAAATCGAACTGTTGTACAAATAAGGTCCAGCGGTTTACCCTTTCCGATGACATAGTGGATTTAAGCATGAATGGGAGAGCTCGATGGTCTGTGCGCAGAAGTATGGGAAACCCATAGATATTCTTCCGCTAATGGTTGAGAGCTGTGACGATAGCAAGCATCTCAAGCTCAGTTACCGTATAATGACGTTCATGTTCACGCAACTTGTGGCTCATGAAAGCCAAATAATTTATCGGTGGTACAGCATCCTTCCTCTCTTGATAGAGTACGGCGCCTACCCCAATCATGGACGCGTCCGTTTGGATGACAAATTTTTGGCTGAAGTCAGGATATCCCAATTTCACACTCCGGCTCATTAACTTCTTTGTCCTATTGAAAGCTTCTTCACACGTGGCATCTCACTTCCATCTATTACTTTTCTTTAGCAAGTCTTGTAATGGCGCAACGGTGGTGGTGTATGCAGGACAATGGTCCGCAAAAAATCCACATAAACTTTAAAATTGTCGGACATGCTTGACCCTCGTGGGTTTCGAAAAATTCTGAATCGCCTTTATTTTCGTTTGATTTGGAGAAGTACCCCCTGCATCGATTACATGTCCTAGGAAAAGGATGCTGCGTTGGCAGAAGTGCGATTTCTCGAAGTTAATTTTGAAATTGTTCCGACTCAGATCTTCGAGAACAAGACGCAAGTGTTCCAAATGTTGTTCTAATGTTTGCGTTGCGATCAAGATATCATCCACATAACGGACCGTTATCTGTTTGACTTTATCACTCATGTTTCTATCGAGTGCTCTGATTAGATCAGACCCAGCATTCCTAATTCCAAATGGCAGCCGATTATATACATAGGTCTGCTGATCAAATAAGAATCCCGTCAAGACCTTAGACTCATTGGTTAGTCCACGTGGTGATAAGAAGATCGTAAATCGATACTTGAGAACAATTGCATATTTTGAAATTTCTTTAAAATATCCTTAATATTGGTGCCCTATCATACTCCGGCACGATTCTTTCGTTAGTGGCTCTAGCATCCAGACCACCCTCAGAGACCCATTAGGTTTAGCTACAACGACCAACGGGTTTTAAAATGGTGTTGGAGCCTTGGATATATCATCTTCCATTTCTTTAATAAGCTTACGCACCTTCGCGTGATGTTTCTCTGGGATAGGATAAAGGTTCTTCTTGAATGGTTCCCAACTGGTTACCGCCAAATTATATTTGTAATTTAAAATTTTCCCAGGTATTGAGCCGAAAACATTTCTATGCGTTTTTAGGATTCCCTTCAATTTATCTGTCATTTTCATTGATTTTTGCCTCATCTAATTTAATCTGCAATACGTTTTCAAAACCAGGTTCTTCTGCTTCTTTCTCCAAATCAACAACCATCATCTCGCATTTCTTCCATCATTTGTGCGTTCTAATTTGGAAACTCTCTAGAGTTAATTTCTTCGCTATGGAGTATCTGTGTTGTCCAGATCCTTTCTCCATCTTCTATTTCTGGCCTATCATTTAACTGGATATCCTCTCGGCTCATATTGATACAAAATTTGGCATGGTTTTTGTCCATGTCGATAACCACTCTCTTATCACGTAAAAAATCTGCACCACAATCACGTATTCCATCTTGTCTAAAACCATGAATGGATGTGCGAGCGTAGCGTTACCTATCTGTAGGTCTAGATATGCTTGCGTATCGCATTCAGTCGTTCGATCCGGAATGATGCCCCGCACCTTTACCTTAACTACCGGTAAAGTAGGAATTTTAAATTTTGATTGGATCTCTGTAACAAAATTTCTCGATACCACTCTAACGCTGGCTCCAGTATCCACTAAGCACTGTACGCGCAGTCCGTGAACACGTATGTAAATCACCGGTAATTCTCTAATCTTTTTACTGTATGGATTTGGGTGTTCTATCAGGTCCTCTGGTTGCATCACTCAGGTGTCAACGGTGACGATGGTCCATTTTAATTCGTTTTTTTGGTTGTTGGCATGGGGAAAAACTATCTCCTCGCTACCTAGTTCATCCTTTTTTACAGCTCCACCCCCAGCATGATATTCATTCATTCGCGAGGGTTGAGTCGGTTCTCGGAATCCTGTCTGCGTTGGGCCTTAAGTTGGAGACTCCGCCCCTCTACCTTATTCCATCGCGGCCATCTCTTGAATTGGTCCTTGCCATTTGTCATTCATAACAGGTATATTTCTCAGCTGTTCAACATATCTTCGAGACTCGGCCTGACGATCCCGTATCTGGCTGTTCGAACATCTAGATCTTTCTCGTACCGTCCTCTATCACCTCTTCATTTCGTGTACGGTCTTCGATAACGATCTACTTGATTGTATCTGAGTCCATTTCCTCTTTCGTAGGGTCTTCTGTGTTCGTAATTTCGATAACCCCAACTTTCACGATACCGTTTTCTTGGTCTATTCCACTTCGAAGTATCCCTATCTTCTGCCCTTGGTGTCGAATACATTTCTCTCCTTTCGTCTGTACTAGTCCTCTCTGTTTTCTGAGCTGAGGCGTTCCTCCTCGATTTGCATTGACTGTGTGGATGGCCTCATGGTGCCTCTGTCTAACATATCCTCGTTAGTTGTTTGGTCGAGCTGCCGCAAAACGTGTTCCGCTTCGACCGCTGTCCTAACATTGGCAGAAATAAGTAAATTTTGCACCTCTAGTGATAACTGCTTCCCTATTGCCGCCACTAATTCCAATTCCGATGGTGGACTATCCACTTCCTTCATCCTCAGGACCGGGTGCACGAAGTATACCAGTTTTCAATTATAAATGACCACTAATGACGTAAATATTTAAGAATCGGATTATTGGCCTTCCCCTAAACTACCATTTCACTTGGGGGAATAAAATTATTTAGAGTCTAGATTGTAGCGACTTACTCACTGACTTTACATACCAATTTTTATTAAGATAGGACCACTAATAGCATAAATATTTGAAAATTAATTTTAGTCCTTGCCGTAAACTACCATTTCTATCAGCGTGAATAAAATTATTTATTTTCATTAAATTCTCTTTAGCCGTTTTCTGGTGATGCGTGTACATCCATACATACAGACAGATAGACAGACAGAAATTACGAAAAAGACAAAGGTGCATTTTCTTGTTCCTGTGGACATGACCGATAGAGAAATACTATTCTTTTCAAATTCTGAGCAATGTACAGACAAAACTCTTATTATATATATAACAATGTACACACATCTTTCCCAAAGGCATATCTCCTTTACGATATGAATTATTTCATTCAGTTTATTGAGATCATGTTAAGTGAGGTTTACTACAAAATTCTTGAGCGCATTTTAAACACATGATAGTTATGTCACATTGTCTACGTTAATGACCGTGTCTAATTTATCGTACGGAGCATTAACTCCTTCATAACGTCTTCTTCCCTGGGATTAGCTAATATTAATACATGACATTCCGACGATGTTTCTATAAACAGTGAATATAGCAATCAGCAACCAATATCTTACAACATATGATACATAATGAACACTCACCGGAAGAAATAACATAACGCTCTGCATTGAATCTCCATGCAGAGGACAAGATCTTGGCAAAATCCATCTCATTTGCCACTGATGGGCAACAGTCCTCGCCAGAATCTGGGACTTGAACCCAGGGACTTCGACATGTGGGGGGATATGTCACAACCTGAAAACCCTATAGCGTTTTTTACTTTAATAAATCAAAATAATACGAAGGTGGGAGGATTTCATTCATTTATCACATCTGGGATCTATACGACGATGTCGTTTTCTTAATTTTATGCATGTCTCCGTTATACTAGAGGGAGAAAAGAGCGAACCAAATGTGTCTCCCTTCACAAAGTGGTGAGCAAACTTCGCTAGAGTTTCCCCTACCATTCCCTCATAAAACTCGTACTTTTTTTCCTTCCCCGCAAAGCACAGCCACATCATACTTTACCTGTTATTCATAAATATCCATATCATCACAAAGACAATCCCTTTCTTCGTTCGACTCATTAACATTATCAGCGTAACACCGTATATCAGCCTACATTTGGCCTCAATTATCTTGTTCTCGAGGCGGCATTCTACATCGCCCTAATTATATATATTCAACAGGGGAACTCATATATTTAACACCACTACACTCTCAAAATTACGAACTTACATACCAGGTTCTGTCTTCTCGTGCGTCATATCCCAAAAACATGCATATTTAAATAGAAGATCCTACAGTAATCTTCAGAGAGGGAGAAAAAAAAACACTGTTAATCGCAATGTACATAATTCACTTACACCCCCACAGTTGACCTTTGTTGTCGTGGAGTTTGCAGTCTTAAATCTAGACATGAGGAGTTTCTACCAGTAGGTGATGTGCAATCAAAAATGAATAATTGAAAACTCTTATGATGAATCATCACATTTAATTGTAACTTCAAGACGAATGGATCATACTACGAAATTTTATCCCTTTACATTATGTCACGTCACCTATAAGTCGTGCTAGGATCTTATAACTATCATGCAATATTTCCCCATAATGAATGAAATAAGTGGTTCAAACCACGAAGAAAATCTCACAGAAAAATCTT
Organism: Anabrus simplex; assembly: GCF_040414725.1. Lineage (NCBI taxonomy): Eukaryota > Metazoa > Arthropoda > Insecta > Orthoptera > Tettigoniidae > Anabrus > Anabrus simplex. The sequence continues at coordinate 11,269,083 of NC_090269.1, forward strand.
GCGAAAACTATAATCCCTCTGAAACGCCGTCATGGTCAAATAATATTCAATGTATTTACATGCAAGCTACTTATTTATGGGAATGTGACCCAACTGTCCTGCGAATAAGTTCAAAAAAGTGTACTTAGCACTCGTATATCTGTCATCAGCTTTCCTCAGGAAGTACAGCCATGTATTTAAGCTGCCATCAGCATGCTTTCACTTGCGGTAGCTCCCAGAATCATTCTCTGTCGATTCGCCTGCATGTTGGTTGAGTACGCGTCTGGTGTCGGAAGCTCTGGAATATCACTGCTGCGTTGGCGTAACTGTACGTCGGACTGCTCACAAGACGGCTTCAAACCCGGCGCTCTCGGAGGTCAAATATGCAAATGAGGAAGAACTAATTTTTCATAACTGCATTAATTATGTCATGCGTTATAACTCTGTTCAGTTGTAATCAAGCTAGCGAAGCGAGAGGTTATATAGCTCAGTGAGTGCTGAGTGAGAAGTATGAATGTTGCTATAGAGGAATATCGCGCGGCCATAGGTCGATGGCACGGGCGAGTGGAGTGTGTGTGTACACCAAGTGATAAGGTGCATCTACGAAAATCTGGGCTCGGGGGAACTATGATGGTGGCAGCACTGGTGGCAATTCTTCTGATAATAGGAGGCGTAGAAATGAACCGTGGACCAACGGGATCATTGAGCTGGGAGGACATAGAAAAGATTAGGGATATAGTCAGAGATGCTTGCCAGATTGTGCAAACGAGGGAGCTATTTCGCGAGTTGAGAAATGATATGACTGGAATGAAAGACTGTGAAAGAAGAGATAAGAATTATGACAGAAAAGGTGGAGGAAAACTCTAGGGAAATAGAATTATTGAAGTCGAAAGTGAAGGTGATTGAAGGATAAATGGATAAATTAAAGTGGCAGCAGAAAATGACAATCAGGACGCAAAGAGGAAAAATATTTTCATATACGTTTTTTTTACAACCCCGTGCCACTCTGACACATAATCGAATTAAATTTTTTATCACATACGGGTCATAGCGAACTGAATTAGAGATGTAACGAATATTTGGTACTCAGGGCACTGTCACTCACTATGTGTTTTCATTTACCATTACACAATACTGTTCAATAAGAACCTTCGCAATGTGAAGCACTGAATATTGAAACTAACTGTTCTCTAAAGAATGGGTCTGCTGATTAGACCGAATGCACTTAATATACTGTATATACTGCCTTCTTGCCAGTCGCCTTTATAGTGAGAAGCCTTATTTTTTGGAGGGGGAGTCAGACCACGCCCCGTTGTCAAACAGCGGTCCGTTGGATGGTATATTTAAATGTTGAATTTGATATCAAATTAAACCCTGTACATCCTTCTTTCCACTGATCAATTTTCGTTTCGAGTCCTTCGCGTGTTCGTCTGCAATCATCAAAGCGTCAGTATCAATTATCAGTGGTTTTGGAGCGCAGTCTCCTTGGTATAATTATAGAGCATTGAGGTTCTTTCTTGTAATGTAAAAGATATTTGTGTGAATATTGAATGGTGCCTTTGGAAGGCCGTAACTTGTAACCTTTGGAGGAAAAAGTGCTCCTGAAAATTGTGTGATTTAAAGATCCTGTAAAAGAAATTGGGACATTCGTCTCCTCGCCTATCTAACTAAACGCAACAGTAGTGATGTTGGGAATTTTTGTAAATTGGGAGCTTGAAGCTCAAATTGTAACTAACCATTTCTTGTTTTTTTCTGTTTTTTTTTCTACCTTGTACCAAACTAGCCCTGTACTTGAAATCTTGTTCTGTCGCCAAGCGAATTGTTTTGTTAAAAACTAATATCTGAAACGAATTATAACTTTTATAAAAAGTTTTAAATTTATCTGGTTGTCGTAGATAGACCGCCCGGAAGGACGTGGCTTCGAATCCCCGTCAGGAAGTCGTAAAATTTAAGAAAAGAGATCTCCACTTCCGGAGGTGCACATGGCCCTGAGGTTCACTCAGCCTACACCAAAAATAAGTACCAGATTAATTCCTGGGGCAAAGGCGGCCGGGCGTAGAGCTAACCACTCTACCCCATCAAGTGCCGAGGTTACGGATAGTGGAAGCCTTTACCTTCCACCCCTCCAAGACCATTCATGGCCTGTACGGGGAAGACTTTGCTTTGCTTTGCTTTTTGGTCGTAGATAGACCCATTCAAGCCAGCACCTTCTTCACCTCTCTGTGATCCACGCAAGCACGGTAACACTTGTGATTATTTCAATACATGTTATTAAACACTGTACATCTAGCTTAAATTGACAGTGTTTCTCTGCAGTGTGCTGATTATAATTAATGTTCGGTTCCATGATTAAATGTTTAGCGTGCTGGGTCCACGGGATCCTGGGTTCGATTCCCAGCTGGGTTGGGGATTTTTAAATTTCATTGTTTCATTCCGATGGTTTGGGGTCTGGGTGTGTGTGCCGTGTTAAATATTAGAATTCATGATAGGTAGGGCTCCACTCTCACAGATGCGCAGGTCTTCCTTCAAGCGTCAAATCAAAAGACCGGCACTAGGCATCTCCGGATGCCACACGCCAGTTATTTATTTATTTATTTCATTCAATGGTATTAAATACTGTACATCCAGCTTACCTGGACCTGTTTCTGTACAGAGTATTTATTTTAATGAACGTTATCAAATACTGTGCATACAGCTTACGTTGAAGTTTTCCTGTACAGTATGCCGATTTCAATGAATATTATTAAATAATCTATTGGTACAAAGAAAGTAACATTAGTTGTATCCCATTTATCCTAATCTCCTCCCATCACAAAAAATATGTGCATTAATTAAAAATAAGTTATGAACAATACATTTTGCACAAACAAGTATTCCGAACATGATTTTTTATAAAATTAAATTACCGCACGTAATTTAGACCACGTTCGCTGTATAAAGTAAGGAAATATGTGATTACACGTCTTTATCATGATGAGTTTTATAAGTGCACGGCTAGGAAACATCTGTTCCAAGACACGCCTCTTACCGGCATACACAGCTAAAGATAAAAACGTTCACCGCAAAGAGTCACGGCGATCGCAGTCGTCCTATCCACACCGCTTCTTGTAAATCACCGCCGTCTCGAGCCTCTTACACTGCCTGATCTTTGCCACTAGTTTAGCACGGGTAGGCGTGAATAGCAATATTTCTTCAATCTTCGCTGTTAGTGTGGGTGTAGCATTGTGTTATTGGTGCATACATGTGTGTGAAAAGCTAAGTTATTTCGTACAATGAGTAAAAGTGTTTGTTCATTTCCGTTCGTACAAGAGATAGTTTGTATAGAACTGTGAAATGAATGTGTCACGTTATTGTTATAGATATTTTAAAAGCTTTTTTAAGGTGTAGGCCTACTTGTTTCTTTCCGTTTGTGCAATGTATTTTTCTGTGTGCAACTGAAACTTCAGATTCTTTCCCCGAAATACCCAACTTCTGTGTACCATTTTGATAATCTCGGCAAGGTCGTTCTCAGCCAGAATAGATACGACTCCATTATATACCGTCTAGAAGGGAATTAAGAAAAAAGCGACTTGCCTTTGCACCTTATTTCAGAAGGTGATTAAAGCCGTGGAGGGTAGTAGATTCCTTGTGATAAGAATTACGACGGACAATAACAAAACAAACGTCTTGATGTTATAACATGTTGGACAACCTCAAATATCCAGACGATAATATCCCAATCAAATCCTAATTTGCGGGTACTTCGTTCATGTTGTTGAAGAGAGGATGGAGTGTGACATTGGCGTCAGCAACATCTCACTGCCTAAAACTTCGGCACCACCAAATGGAACTTATTATGCATCAGGACAGAGAAGTTCGATACTCAAAACCTTGTTTTGTTGCTGTGGTGAAGCATCTACAGGAGTTTCTTGAAGCTATTGCACCATTGTCGAAGTCCTTCAAACTTACGGGCGTAATACGGACTTGCGACTTCTTCCCTTTTAGAATGTGTTTTGTTACAGCGTGAGGTCAAAGAATATCAGCAAACTAAAAGTGATATTATCCCAACCAAGTTCGTAAGACCTATATTACCTGATATTGCGTTGGCAAGGACACAAAACAATTAGTCGCCCGATAAACGGTACCATTCCAAGCCTTCGTCCAGGAAAATCTATAAATTGTGACATGGAGAGGCCAACTGCGACTCCATACAGGTGATATTGCCGATATTTAATATTACTGGTGTAATTTACGAGCTTCAGTGAACGTATGACCATACTGCATAGTGTTGTGTAGGTTCTCGTAATTAGAACACGTTTAGAACATTGTGCGTCTATGCCTGCCATCTACCGGAGAAATTTTTTCGCAGCCTATTGGCAAAAAGCCTCACATAGAGCAGGCTAATGGGAGGATCGAGACGGCGGTGCTGTAAATACCCAAAGTGTCTGTATAATAAGAGCCCCAAGGAGTAAAGAGAAGCAATGCTAATTTACAGCGATTCCGTTATAGAATGATTAGTTGTAGAGTAGTGTACAGTGTGCATGTTTAATGACCTGGGATTGGAAACAGTGACCTTGATCCTATATTTTGCACAGTAAATTCTCTTGGGTGAATTTCGATGTTGTAGGAGATGATGTTATCTAGTAACTGCACGATAAACTTAAGAGTAAACAGACTACAACGACGCCACTGCCACTTAGTTTTCAACGTGCCAGAAACAGATACACAGAGCGTTCTAAAGGGTTTTTGCAGAACCTGCAAGAACGATTTTAACAAGATGGCAGGCAATAAGCAACTAGCTGTGTGTGGTTCGTGCATAAAATCAATTACTGCCGAGGACGACTACATCATCTGTGACGGCAAGTGTCATAGAAAACATCACAGAGTGTGTGTTGAATTAAATAAACGGGAATTCAAGACACTAATTGAGGACAAATCAAAGAAGTGGTACTGCGGCAAGTGTGATAGTGGAATGGCGATCTGGCCACAGGGCCGAGTGACCATAAGCTTGGAGATATGGAATCTGTAGTTAGGGACATCCACAAAAGGTTATGTAAACTAGAAGGAATCGAAGCTGAACAAGCGGAAATTAGAAAGTCGGTAACCTTCTGTGCTGAGAAATTCGACGATATTAAGCGTCAGCTGCACAAAATAACTGATGACTTTAAAAAGCGCTAAGGCAGAAGTAGCGGCATTGAAGTCTAAGGTTGCTATCCTCGAAAGGGAAAAGACAAGAGCAGATGAAGAAGTCTCTAAGTTTAGAGGGGAAAATCAAGACCTCCAACAGTACGTCCGGAGGAACAACGTAGAAATTCATGGATTGCCTCAGTTTGGTGACGAGAATCCAGTCGCAGTTGTCAAAGCACTTAGCAATGCGCTCGGTATCGAAGTGACCAACGGTGATATTGATGCGTGTCATCGTCTACCCTAAAAGAAGCAGGAACTCCCTCCTCTCCTTGTAAAATATTGTAGCCGGTTAAAAAAGGATCAACTTCTCGCAACAAGGAAGAATAAATCAACACTAAGCTCAAAAGATTTAGGTATCCAAGCAGCTAACCGAGCTGTTTATATCAATGAACATCTGACATCAGGGATTAAATATCTCCACAAGATGGCAAGGGATCTACGGCAATATGGATATAAATATATTTGGACAAGTAACTGCAAAATCTACGTAAGAAGGACTGAAAACCATCGATCAGTGCTAATTGGGTTCCATCACTTCGCATGATCAAAGTTTGTTAGTAGTGACATCTATGAGAGAATGCTCAAACTTCTTGATAAGTGGAAAACAAAAACAAGTAGAAATTCACACGGTTCACAATAACAAATTTTAGTGGTGTCATCTTCAGAGAAAATTTATAAGTTGGTCCAGTTTCAAGTTCACGGTTTCTCCTGTAGAGGAGTTCTTTAAGGAGCAAGATTTAAATGTGAGGCGTAGAGGTGTACCTCCCGGTACAAGGAGCATTGATGATATTAGAAAGTTGCAGAGCGAGGACACAAGTGTAACGGCACAGCCAAGATATACCAACACTCGTTAATGGCAGTACCTAAGTGTTACAACAAATATTCCATTTTTCCATTAGGCTGTCATGAAATTCAATACGATTCCATAAATAATTTTGTTTTACAGAACATCAGTTCATATATAGTTGCTTCTCACATGGACGGAAACAGCTCTACTCCGTCAAAATCTTACAGTGCGGTTAGATGCTTTCACCTAAACAGCAGGAGTATCCGAAACAAACTTGAGGAAATATAAATTCTGTTGCACATTATAGGCCAGGTAGGTATATTGGTTGTGACAGAAACCTGGGTAAAAAGTGAGGAGGCGAAATACTATAATATACCAAATTATAGAAGCATCTGTTCACACAGAGACGGCAGAGCTGGAGGTGGCTTAGGTATTTACATTTCGCACTGTTGGAAAGTAAATGTGAAAATGAATTGTGAACTTGTTCATAGCTAGATATGGGTTGAAATTTATAGGGATAAATTTAGTAGTAATAAATAGGCTATAAAATTATTGATTTAATTGCAGGATATTACCCAAATAGGAATAATGCCACACCATTTCTAGCATCCCTCGAAAATTTTCTAAGTAAAACAACTAACAATTTATGCCTATTTTTGCGTGACACGAATATTGATATCTTAACTAGTGACCAAATAAAATAAATACATGAACCTGCTTTCTTGCTATAGTTTCACGTCTAGCTCGAGCGGTCGAGGAGAGAGGTTGCGTAGTGAAGTGCGTGCTGTAAACATGGTCGGCATTGAACAGTACCGGGCCGCTATTGGGAAATGGCAGGCAAGGCAGAAGGAGAAAACCAGGAATGGATTGGTGATAAGTACGGACGGATTAAAAATGAGTGAAGCGGTGCTGGTAGTGACAGTGATAGCGGTGCTACTGGTTATTGGGGGGGTGGAAGTAAACCCAGGCCCAAATACCAGTGGAAAATATAGTACGGAGGATTTGGCCGCACTCAGGGTGGTTGTAAGTGAAGTTATGCAGGAAAAGTGTCAATGGGAGAAGGTGCAGGAAATTAAGGACATGATGGAGGAGCAGAGAAAGGAGATAGGGAACATGAAGAAATGGCTTGAAACGAAGACTGAGGAATCGAGCAGGAGAGTGGACAATAATGAGAAAGAAATCGAGTTATTGAGAGGGGAAGTGAAACATCTGAAAGAGGAGGTGATGAAGATGAAGAAAGAAGCGGAGGGGTACAGGCAGGAGAGATTGAAGAAAGCCATATTTATATATGGAGTTGAGGAAGGGGCGAGAGAGAGCAAGATTGAACTGATATCTAAGGTGGTGGAAGTTATACGTGATACAATGAAGATAAACTTTAGTGATATAGACATAGATGATGTAGAGAGAGTTGGTAAAACCAAAGGACGGAGGCCAATTAGGGTTAAATTGTGCTCAACCTTAATGGCAGAAACTGTGTTAGGTAACAGTAAGAATTTACAGGGACTGAAAATAGGGGAGAAAGGAGACATGGGAAGAGAAGGAAGTGAAAATATGAGGATCTTGAATAGGCACTTATGGAGAGCGAGGAACCAGGGGCTAAAGGCCCGAATAAGAGGACTGAGGTTGGAGGTGACAAACGGGCGATGGGTTAGAGTGCATTCAGTGGCGAAGCTAAAGGAGATGGACGCAAACGAGAGCGCTGAGGGCGGCGAGTTGACAAGGCAAGATGAGAAGAAGAAGAAGGAAGAAAAGGGGAGGAGGAGAGACGTGGAAAGGGAGGAGATCATCTCAGAAGAGAACGGGCAGTGCAGTCCGGATACAGAAGATCAAGAAAGCGAAGTGGTCAGCGAGAGAGAACAGCAAGAAACCGTGAGAGCAGAGTGTAGTGTTTTAGTGAGCCAGAAAGGACAAGGGAAGACGAATCAACAGGAAGGTAAAGCAATTTTGAGTAAGAAAAGAAGAATCAGTCTGAAGGATATATGGGGAAAAGGTCGGAATGGCAAGGAGGATAGGGAGGAGTGGGAAGGGAATAGATCGGTTAAAAGAGATGGGAGGGAGACAAGAGATGAGAGGGCGATAACGACTGATAGGTCGATAATGACTAGGAGCAAGAACAGAGGGGGAGATACAGAAGGGAGTGAGGGAAAGTTATAACTATATTGGAAAATAGGATGTGTAAATATAGAGGGATTAATGAACAAATTAGGAAATAAGAAAGTGCGGGAAGAAATTGAAAGTTTCGATGTGGTGGCACTACTGGAGACGTGGCTGGAAATAGGGAAGGAGATTACATGGAAGGGGTTTGTGATAAAATATAAATATAGAAGAAAAGAGAGGACTAGAGGCCGCGCACCAGGAGGGATGATAGTTCTAATTAGGGAAGAAATTAGTGAAATGGTGGAGGATATAGAGACCGATATGAAAGAAACCATATGGATGAGATTGAATATGGGAGGGGTTGAGGGAAGGAGGAGAAAAATAAATCTAGCCTTTGTTTACTGCCATCCTAATAACTCAGCATATGCAAATAAATATTTTTTGAAGAGTTACTGGTAGATATTGGTAGGATAAGAGGAATGTTTCCAGGGGAAGAAGACATGTTGTTATTCGGGGATTGGAACGCGAGAATAGGGGAACAGAGCCCAGTATATAGTAGGGAGGATGGAATGTGTATGCGGAAAAGTAGGAGTGAGGACAAAATTATAAATAGTTATGGAGAGAAGCTCCTGGAGATGTGTGCGGTGGGAAATTTATATATTCTGAATGGGTGGATAGAGGGGGACAGGATGGGGAAATTGACATATGTTACTGAGAAGGGTGGTAGTGTGATAGATATGGTTTTGAGCTCGGAGGGGATGATTGAGGATATTGTAAGAATGGAAATAGGAGACTGGATTGAATCACACCATTTCCCGGTGGGGGTTATGTTGAAAAGGGGGGAAGAGAAGTGCACAAGGAAGCTGGATGGGACGAGTGATAAACGGGGGAGTGGATATAATAAGTATAAATGGTCAGAGAAAGTGGGCCGAGATTGGAATAGAGTAGTAAAAGAGGAGTTACAATTCCTGAAATATGGGTGGGAAGGGGCCTTAGAAGAGAATAATACTGATAAAGCCTTAGAGTTGCTGCTACATCCAATAAAGATAATAGCGCAGAAGACGAGATCTAGTAAGAGAAATAAGAAGGAGGGAGAAGAATGGTTTAATAGAGAGTGTGAAGGAATGCGGAGGAAGGTGATGATTGCGTTAGAAGATTATAGAAGGAAAGGTGGGGACCATGAAAGGGAGATTTTTTGTAAATTGAGGAAAGAGTATAAAAAGAAAATTGGCGAGACAAGAAAGGCGTGGCTAGAGGAACAAATTGAAGCCATAAATAAGGATTGCAAGGCAAATAATTTTGAGAGAGTTTGGGACAAGATTAATAAAATTATTAAGGGTGGAAGGAATAAAGAGAAAACGAGCATTGAGGAAGAGCAATGGATGAGGCACTTTGATGAATTACTAGGGGAAAAGGGGGAAGAAGGATAGAGAGGGACGGGGAAAGAGGTAATTTGGAGGAATAGGAGAGTGGCAATATATGATCTGGATAAAGAAATCTCAAGGGAGGAAATCCCGGGAGTGATAAGCAGAGTTAGAGCCAAGTCGGCCGGGGGATGTAATGGTATAAATAACAAGTTTTGGAAAGAAATTGGCAAAAATGAGATAATGATAGAGGGCATAGTTAAACTATTCAATATGATATTTGAGGGAGGGAAGTTCCCGAAGGAATGGGAAACAGGAATTATATGCCCAATATACAAAGGGAAGGGTAGTAGGAGTAGTGTGAACAATTACAGGGGCATATCTCTGCTGGATTCCTTAAGTAAAATATACACTGGAGTGCTAGCGATCAGGATAAGTAGGTGGGCGGAAGAAAATGAAATATTGACAGATTATCAAGGAGGATTTAGGAAAAGGAAAAGAACGGTGGACAACATTATAATAGTAAAGACTATTCTAGAAAAGTATAAAAGTATGGCTAGAAGTAAGGTTTACGTAGTAGCAATAGATTTTGAGAAAGCTTTTGACAAGGTGAATAGAGAGGCCCTATTAGAGAAATTAGGCAGGTTAGGGATTTCAGAAAAGATGTTGAGGGCTGTGGAAGGAATATATAGGGTGGTTAGGTTTTGTGTTAAATTGGGAGAAGAGAGACTGAGTAGACCCTTAGAGTCCAGGGTGGGTTTAAAGCAAGGGTGTAAATTATCGCCAATACTGTTTATTTTATTTATCAACGATATTTTAGAGGGATTTGGGGCTGAAAATTGAGCTGTGCCGGTAATTAATGGTTTAGAGGTACCAGGACTGGTATTTGCGGATGATGTATTATTGATGACGCTAACTTCAGGGGGGATGAATAGAGCGTTAAATGCAGTGACGCTATTTGCGAGTAAATGGGGATTGAGAATTAATGGAAATAAGTCTAAATTATTAGTAGTCCAGGTAGACAAAAGAAGAAAGATAGAAGGTAATTGGGTAATACAGGGAGAAAGTTTGGAACAGGTAAGGAAGTTGGAATAATAATAATAATAATAATAATAATAATCGTATGGCCTCAGCTACCGTGTGCAGACATTTCAATTTGACGCCATCTGGCTGTCTGCTCGTCAATTTCGACGTTCCGTTTTTCTCTAGGCCCCCACTAGGTGGCAGACCGAGTAAACCGAAACTCTCTTGGGCGTCTATGGCTGAGATTTAATTAATTTTGTCGGGTAAACACCAAATGTGTCACCAGAGATCTTTTACATGCCGACATCGTACGACATGGAGTGTCGAATGGACTTTTTTCCGCCCTTCAAAAATCCGACTACCTCTGCCGGGTTTGAACCCGCTATCTTGGGATCCGCAGGCCGACACTCTACCGCTGATCCACAGAGGCAGGTAGGAAGTTGGAATATCTAGGAGTTATTTTTAATGACAAAGGAACGTGGAATGACCAGATCAGAAGGGCGAAAAACAGGGGATTGGCAGCCCTAGCCTCAGTCAGAAACATGCTAACCAAATATCCGGGTATCAGTTATAAAACCCTGAGGCTAGTGTTAAGGTCGGTAATTTTTGGGAGGGTGTTGTACGGCGCTGAAGTTTGGGGGCTGGATGAGAAAGGAGAGGAACTAAGAAGGATTGTTAGTAGTTTTGCTAAGTTAGTAATGGGCTTACCGAGGTGCACAGCAAATGCAGGGGCGGAACTAATGTGTGGGGAGGATCTGGAATCAGAGGGGGTAAAAAGAATAGTGAGATACTGGATGAATTTAAAAAGACAGGAAGGTGGGAAGATAGTCCAGGCAGCGTATGAACAGCAATGTAAGAGCATGTATAGAGGGGGCTGGCTAGAAAAAATAAAGGGATATGTGGAGAGGATAGGATTAGGACACCTGTGGGGGGAGGTATGGTCGAAGACAGAAGTTAGAGGGATGAAGATATTGGAAAGGAGGATTAGAGATATACATAGGCAGAAATTATTAGGGGAAAGCAGACTGAGAAATTCGTTAAAGGTTTTGACGAAAATAGAGGAGATAGCAGGGTTGAATACTAGATACGTTGATAGGTCAAAACGATATGGAATGATGTGGTGGTTGTTAGGTTTGCCAAGGAATACATGCTGGATGCAGGGGAGGGATAAGACAAGATGTATACTTTGTGGAGCAGGGAATGATGAATTTCATTTGCTAAGAGATTGCGAGGAAACAAGGGAGATAAGACATCGATTATTGAGTGAAGAGTGTCGGAAAATATTGGGAAGGGGGGATGAGAAAGCAATCTTGAGATGGATTATTAAGCAGTGGGAAAAAGGGGGTGAATTGAACAGATATTTATGCGCGGCAAAGAAGGCCTGCGAGAGTAAAATGAAGGAGGCTGAGTTAGAGGTTGGACAAGGGAGTAGGGGGGTGGAATAGTTTTGTATGTATATGGGAAGAGTGGGTATAAAAAGGAAGGGGATAGTATGATAAGATTCAAATGAGCTAGGGAAGATAGGAGTTGTGGGGAGTTGGGTAATGATATGGGATTACATGAAGGCAAGGTCTTTCTGTTTGTGTTAGAAACATTGTTTATTTTTCCTTTTCTCTGTATGTGAACATGTATAGGGGAGAAATCGCCTGTTATGTTCAATAAATGTTCAATGTTCAATGCTATAGTTTCAAGCAATGCAATAATGTATATCCAACACGAATATGTGATATCACAAGCACTTTAATAGATCATGTGTCTATAAATAATTATGGAATATATTATTATTCATCAAATGTTGGTAGCTATATAAGTGACCATAATATATTAATATTTGATATTCTTTTGCCAAATTCTAAATCTCCATCAAAATCGTTTGAACTGAAAAGGCTGAAAGCAACTAATGTAGAATGAAAAGATGGTAGACCTGAAAGTAATAATACCACTGAACATAACACTGAAGTAATAAACAACACTACTAGTAAGATTGACATAATATATAATTCCTTTATTGACCAACTACCACTTAGTACACAAAGACAAAGCAAAAGTCATCGAACACAAAGAACCGGTAGCTCGCCATGGATATCTTCTGAACTTCTGAGCCTTATTAAGCGACGTGACATTTAACATACAAAACGTAAAAAAACCCACCCTAAAGAATAACATCAATCTCTATCAGGAATATCGCAAGTATAGAAACAATGTAACAAATTCAAAAAGGAGATTAGAAAACAAATATTACTCTGAAAAATTTAGAATTCATAACAAGAACCCAAAGGAAACGTGGAAAATAATCAATGTGATAATACATAACAGAAAAACAACAAAAGGCGATAATTGTACATCTCTAGAAATAGGTAACAAGATAATCACACACAGTCAGGAAATATGTGAATCATTAAATTTATATTTTTCAAATATTGCTAAAACCCTGGCTTCAGCAATCCCTCCCCAGAGCACTGAAACATAAAGGTTTCCTAGTTACTTGAACTCATTTTACCTACATCCAACTGATGAAACAGAGGTAAGATCTATAATATCAAATTTGAAAAACAAGAGTTGCTGTGGGCAAGATGGTATAACTGCCAACTCTCTAAAAGAATTCAAGGATTCTTTAATCGGGATGCTGACGGAGATCACTAACGAATCCTTGGCATCTGGTACATTACCTAGTGAGCTAAAAGTAGCTAAAGTAGTTCCTGTATTCAAGGATGGGGATGAGAGGAATCCTAGTATCTATATTCTCTCCATATCTCCAAAATATTAGAAACTATTGTTAAAAAGGTACTTCTCACTTTCTTAACAAAAATAATTTCTTTTTCAATGCACAATATGGCTTTCGTGAGAACTCGAACACTGAAATAGCAACCGTAGGTCTCATAAGTCTGCTGCAAGGATCAATAGATTTTAATAATTGTGCTGGTGGGTTGTTTATAGATATAAAGGAAGCCTTTGATACAGTGAACCATGAAAGACTGTTAGCTAAATAATTAGAAAGAGCAGGAGTTCGTAGTATTGCTTTGAAGTGGTTTGATAACTATCTGTCTGATAGAAAATAGTATGTAGTGATGAATAACTGCAGGAGCTCAGCAATTAGGGTAACCCGTGCCTTTCAGAGGGGTATGTATTAGGGCCGATACTCTTTCTAGTGTACATCAACGACATTGCAACTTGCCGTTTGAAAGGACGTATCGCATATATGCCGACGACACAAACATGTTCTACACTGGTTGCAATATAGACTCCATTGTTAATGATATGCAGGAAGACCTTAATACTCTGTGCTTTTGGTTTCAAGCAAATAAATTAACAATTAATGTGCAAAAGACTAATTATATGATAATGACAAAACAATGTCAGAATGAAATCCCACACAGTAAAATATATTTGCAGAATACTGAAGTAAAACTAGTTAGTTCTGTCAAATATCTTGGGTTGGTAACTGATAGGAACTTGAACTGGACAGACCATGTTGAATACATTACTAAAAAGATCACACCTGTTGCAGGAATTTTAAACAAACTTAGTTATCTTATCCCACAACATCTTCTAAAACAGATCTACTACTCTTTAGTTCATAGTCACCTACACTATTTGAATGTAATCTGGATGCGCTGTAAGAAGTCTGACTTGAATGAGCTAATGGTAGTACAAAATAGAGCTGTTAGAAATATACTTAATCTTCCCTACTTAACCGCCAATAAAATATCTATACCTAAGTGCTAAAATACCACCCCTAAGCTTGAGTACAGAATTCAATACAGCTGTACTCATGTATAAAATAAAACATAATTTTATACACCACAACACTACATATACTCTGAATTCTGACAACCATCCATATAGTACTAGGCACGCAAATGACTTTGCCTTATACAATGTTCGTTCCTATAAATATGGTATAAACAGCTTGAAGTTCTCTGCAATCCAATTATTTAATAACATCCCTGTGGAGGTAATAGTAGCACCAACATTGGCAAAATTCAAACAAAGAGTCAAGCATTATTTTTGGGATAGGTACAGTGCTGTTTAAATCAAGATGCCAGTTATCATTTAAGTCATTCTCCCCAACAATTTTGTAAACTGTCCGGAATTATTCTTGTGCCTCTGCAACTTTTATGTTACGTAAATATAAATACTCTGTAATCTGTTCTTGTACTTCTGCAACTCTGTGTTATGTATATGTACTGTAAATACTCTGTAATCAATTCTTGTACATCTTCAACTTTTATGTTATGTAATTGTAAATAATCTGAAATCTATTCTTGTAATTCTGCAACTCTTATGTCATGTAAATGAAAATGCTCTGTAATCTATTCTTGTACCTTTGCAACTTTCATGTTATCTAAATGTAAATACAGTCAGAAATAATTCTCTGTAATCCTCATATTGATTATGGACATATTTTATATATTGTATGTGTTTATATGCTCAACCGTTTACTAATAATCTTATATACACAAACAAAAATTTTGATATGTAAGTGCCCGCCAGTATGTAATGTCCTGTACAATTCCTATGTATGAGCCTACAGGCTCGTTGGAATGAATTGAAATGAATGAATGATTATTCGGTGGAATGCGAAGGATGCGAAACTTGGCATCATAAGAAATGTGCTGGTTTTACGCAGGTGGAATACGACACTTTAAAACGAACTATCTCAAGTTAACATGGGTATGTGATGAATGTAAAGCAAAGATGAAAAGTTTGGAAAATTATGAGAAATTGGGCAATTATTTCAGAATGATGAAAGATATGGAAGCTATGAAGCGATATATGAAGTTGATATTCTTAGAGAACAACACACCAAGAAACTTTGGAAGAAGTGCAAATGTAGATACATGGGGAAACGTAAGTAAAAAGTAGACCAAGCCAGAGGACGAAGCAGTGCACCCCCAGTAAGATAGCAGAAACAACGTGAATAATGAAAAACGATCATATGAGATGTCCCCAGCTGAGCAGATAATTATAAAAACGTCCGCTGTAGCTACTAAGATATACACAAATGAAAGGAAGGGCGATCATGATAGACACGGAGCGCAGATGTTGTGGAGAAAATAACATTGGTTTTAAGCCGATGTAAGCATTGGTAGATGATGAGACAACTTAGACCAACACGCAGAAAGGACGCAAGCGAAGATCAGAAGGAAGTTATCAATAGATGAGAAAGGAAAGATACGTACGACTATACAGATGCAGGTCCGCATGAAGTTATTGTGCGAAGGGAGAACGACAATACCCCATGGAGAAACGATGGGAGAGAACCTAAAAAAAGCTAAAATACCAGTCTCCAAATGACACAAAGAACACAATGAGGTACAGCTACAACATCCAAAGGCAACTTAAAACTAAGGGCTGCAAACAGGACGGCCTATATTTATAAAGAAGGAGTACACCAGGATATAACTCCAAATGATGTAATTGACTACTTGGAGGCCAAGGGATTCAAAGATGGAGTTAAATGTGAAGAACTTAGAACCAAAGGAGAAAATAAAGTCCTCAACGTAGGAATTTCTCTAGAAAACAAAGATAAAGTGTACGAGCCAGCTTTTTGGCCAACGGATGTAATTTTTCGGCCCTTTCGTTTCAGCGGAAATAGAGAGTAAAACTTAATGGCAAATGAAAGACTCAGAAGTGAAGCTATTGCTATGGAACGTTGAAGGCCTGTTAAATGTAATCAACTTACGACTAGAGGATACTTTTGATCGCTATGACGCAGTGAAAATGTTAGAAACATTCCTGACCTCGGAGTGGACAGCAAACAAGCTAGAACAGTTAACGTACTAGCAGAACAAGGACTCAAGGAAGACCAACAGGAGGAATCACGCCGAAATGCATGCCCATTAAATTTATGCATAGAACTAATAATATCTTAGTAGTGAAAACGAAACTGTGTGTTTTCATTTGTGCGTACTTCCAACCGGACTTCAACCCTCTCCAAATTATAGATAAAATAGGCACAGCCTTGAACACAACAAACAGAAATGATGGCATTCTCCCTGCGGTTGACTTCAACTGCAGAGTGGATGTTCCTTCGCAAAAATCAAGAGAAGTCTTAAATTCTTGGAAGAGTGTGCATGGTTGTATTGTATTGTATTGTATTGTATTGTATTTTATTTCGTCCAACTGATCATACAGTGATATGGGACACGTCAATAATCATATTTACAGTAACAAAGGATAAAACAGTAACATACATGCCATGATAAATAAAGAGAAATATACAATGTGGTAAAGAGGCACAGATTAAAAAAAAATTAAAAAAAGTGATACATAAGTTAATTTTCAAGAGCTAGGTATTCTTCAATAGAATAAAAACAATGGTTAGAAAGAAATTTGAATAATTCTTTCTTAAATTTTGAACATGGTTTTATCTGCTTAATGCAGTCTGGTAATTTATTAAATAAATGTACTCCTGCATAACTCAAACTTGATTCATATAGCTTAGTTTTGTGTGTTTCTATGTGCAGACTGTGTTTATTTCTAGTATTATACCTATGTGCATCAGAATTTATGGTAAAGCTGTTTACATTCTCCTTCATATATACAAGTGTATGGAAGATATAAAGGCTAGGCAATGGTAAAATAAAATAAAGTTTAAAGTATCTCTTGCAGCTTGTCCTCCTGCCGACACCGGCCATTCCTCTAATTATTTTCTTTTGTAACTTAAAGATGACTTTGCTATATCGTGAATTCCCCCAGTAAATGATTCCATAGGTTAGTATGGGATGGACATATGCAAAATACATAATTTGGCAAGCCTTTAAATTAAAACTATTTTTCAAAGACATTATCATGAAATAAATTCTACTAAGCTTTTTCCCTATAAACTCTGTATGTTTATCCCAGGTTAATGATTCATCCATCCACAAGCCAAGAAACTTTGTTGATGATGAGTACTCAATTATGGTCTCTCCAAATGATATTGGACTAACTTCCATATTTAAATTAATCTTATGGTGAAATCTAATCACAGAAGTTTTCTGTTTACTTAAAATTAATTTATTATCCTCAAGCCAGCTCAGGATATTACTCACTATATTGCCTGCCTTCAATTCTAACCCTTCAGAACTTTCATCAGCTACAAAGACAGTAATATCATCTGCAAACAAAGTTAATTGCACTCCTTGAATATCATCAACAATTTGGACGATATCATTAATAAATACTAAAAATAATAATGGTCCTAAAACTGACCCCTGTGGAACACCATGATCTATGTTTCTGGCACAGGAATACACATTCTTAATTACATTTTTGCTCAAATCAGTACCGGTATATGATATTTCAACAATCTGCCTTCTATCCCCTAAAAATGATTTGAACCAGTCATAGGCCATTCCCCGAACTCCATACATGTATAACTTTTCTAAAAGCAAGCTGTGGTCAATTATATCAAAAGCTTTTGTTAAGTCCAAGAAAATACCTAAACATGCACCCTTCCCATCTAGTGTGTCATATATCCGTTCAATAAAGTTAATGAATGCTGTGGTAGTTGATCTATTTTTACGAAAGCCATTCTGGCAACCAGCTAATATATTATGCTTCTCTAAGAATGATAACAGTCTATCGTACATAATTCTTTCCAGTATTTTGGAGAATACAGAGGGGAGGCAGACAGGCCTATAGTTACCAGCATCTTCTTCACTACCCTTTTTATGTATCGGAACAACTTTGGTTACCTTGAATTTGTCTGGAAATTTACCAGTGGTTAGTGACAAATTTATCAAGTAACAGAGAGGCTTGATTATGTATTGGTAACAGCATTGAATAAGGTAGTTTGAATAACCATCTAAACCAGAAGACTTCTTTTTACCCATCTGTTTTATTATCTTATCTATCTCTTGCTCAGTCACAGGAGTAAGAAACATGGATGATACATTCCTGTGAACTGTATTCAAGTTTGTTCTTGTCACTGATGTTTGAAAATTTTCCGTTAACCTCAAAACTGCTTCTATAAAATAGTTACTAAATATTTCTGCAACTTCTTCTGGATCACTGATTTCTTTCCCTGCATTTGTAAGAGTAATATTATTTTTAATGGAACTAGAGTACCTTTCTCCCTTTTTATAATGTTCCACATACATTTAGACCTGTTTTTAGAATTTTTTAGCTCATTCTCATTATGCAATCTTTTGGCAGCCTTCAAAACTTCTTGATATATGTTCTTATACTTCTTATAATAATCCTTCAATTCAGATGAGGTGTTACTCCCTTTCACACATTTGCTTAAAAACCTTAATCGTCTACTTGAATTTCTAATTCCTGTTGTAATCCACCCATTCCTATAATTCTTTACAATTATCCTTTTGACTGGTATTGCCACTTGATAATAATAATCGAACAAACCCAAAAACTCACTGAAGGCCTCATTAGTTGAGTTATTTCTATATACACTCTCCCAAGTTTCCTTGGCCAATAACTGGTTAAAATATGAAATATTTTCCTTGTTGCACATTCTAGTTTCCCTGTAAATTACATTGTTATTTTTTAAATTATGGTTTCCTATTACCCTAAAATTTACATGCACAATTTGAGCAGAATGATCTGAAAAACCTGTATCATAAACTTCTATTTCATAGTTCCACATTTCCTCATTCAATACGACTTGATCTACTGCTGACTTTGTATCCCCAGATATTCTAGTTGGTTGATTTACAACTGCCTTTAGACCGTACAAGGAAAACAACATTTCTAGCCTTTGCTTATCTCGCCCACCATTATTCCCTAAAAAATCTACATTGAAGTCACCCATGATTATTACATTTTTGTTATGATTCTGTAGGTCATCTAAAATAATTTCAATATTATTATAAAAGGTTTCAACATTACTAGAAGGATTTCTATAAATGCATATAACTATTAACTTATAATCCACTAGTTCAACAAAGCTAGCCTCGAAATGCTCCTCTACATTCAGATATTCAAATTTATCCAACTGCTTACATTTGATATTATTATTCACATATATACATGAACCTCCACACTTCATTTTCTTTCTACAAAACTTACTTGCAAGAGCATAACCTTCTAATACAAAATTTGAAATCTCATCCTCCATCAACCAATGTTCAGTTAAGCATAAACCATCATACCCTTGTAGGTTATCTGCCAACAGAACCTCCATACTTAGAATTTTATTTCTTAAAGATTGAACATTCTGGTGGAACAAATTTAGCTCTCCCTTTAGATTATAACTACTGCTACCTTTTACCATAAAAAATCCTGCTCTAGTAATACTGGTCGTTTCCTTGTCCTACTTGACGTTCTTATTTCTGGTTGTTTAGCTTGCCCTCCTTCAGTTCGTCCTGATGGTGCTCCAACATCCAACTTCTCCAGTAACTCCTCTCCTCGTTCATCCAACTGACTGCTACTGATGATCTCAGTGGTTTCCTCACAAGTTTTCCCTGAGTACTCAGTGCTTTCTGGTATTGCTGTCTCTGATGATTGTGGTAGAATCACATTAATCCCTTTCAGCTGATGTTCTTCTCCTAGGCATCCTTCTTTAGTGGTAGCACTCACCTCAACTACTTCCTCAACTCTTCTTACTTTCATTACCTGCAAATGTTCTGCAACTTCCTCATCTTTATCGAACAGCAGTGGTATGGCATTGGTTGTGATAGTTGTTCCTGAAGTCTGTTGTATTTTCTTTCTTATCATATTACATAGCTGCTTTTTCCCTCTTCTGCTAAGATGCATGCCATGATTTGTGAAATATCCTCGATCCATATTGCTCATATCAATTATTTCTGTATTTCGAAAGCATTTGACAATTTTCTGTAGCCGCCTGTTTGTATCATCAACTAACTTATTTACACAAGACCATTCAATTAAATCATGTCGATGTGGAATATTACATAATATTACATTGGTGGTCTTTAATTTGCAAAGTGCTTTCTTCACCCCAGAAATCACATTTGATGCTTCATTTCTGGCAACATCATTCGTCCCTGCCATAATAACCACGTAGTCATTCTCATTAAGTGTTCCCATCTCTTCCATATCTGACTGAAGAACCTCTTTGAACAGAGCACCTGGCTTGACAAAACCTACAACTTCAGTCTCCGGTAGCATATCACCAAGTTCGACAGCAATACCCCGACCATGGCTATCCCCGTACACAACTACCTTACATTTTTTCTTCTTCAACCCCAGTGCAGGCTTCCTTGTAATGGCTGGAATGTTATTAATCTTTACACATTCTTCTTCACTAGCGGTAATTGATTCAAGGACCTGGAACTTATTCCTTAATTCAATACCTAGGCCTACGCCCCGATCATGATTAGTTTTAGGCCTACTGTTACAACACCTCGTACTTACTTCCGACCATGTCTCAGTTTGCACTTCAGTCACACCATTTAAACTAAGTCTATTACGTTTAATACTTTCAATGTCTTCCCTTAACATTCGAATAATTTCATCCCTTGAGGCCAATTCGGATAATAAAGTAACACAGTCAACACACTTTCCCGCTTCCGCATGCACGATGCGTGCGTCACATACACAAACACTTCGCGAATTATTTCTCCTTTGGCCTATGACCTGATCCACACTTCCACTGGTATTTGACACCTTCTTCTTCCCGTCGTTAAATTCTATGCACTCACTACTTTCCATTAAACTATTACATTTCTGAAAATTCTCAACAGCTTGAGGAGCAACACGACCGGCAGGCGCCATTTTACTCGTGTATGACCATTGTTTGAAAGCGGGAATTTTTAGCTTTCGTTGGAAGATAGCTAGACTGGTTCTGATCAGTAAAGGGAAAACTGGGGGTTACAGACCTCTATGTATGCTGGACACTGCTGGGAAAGGTTTAGAGAAGCTATTACAACCGAGAATACTAGCAGCAGTCCGTTTAGCTGGCGACCTATCTGGCCAACAATAGGCGAAGACATTTTTTTTTGCTTTTTGCATTACGTCGCACCGACATAGACATAGACCTGATCTTTACAAGCCTGGGTAAACTGAAACCAATAGGATAGAATATTATCCTAAACCCAGTAAGGAAACATCAGATGGTAAAAAGCCGTGCTTCTGATTAAAGGTGATTATGATCGAGAGAGATTAGAATTCATAGGATATCAAGGAAATTTATGCAACACGATGTATGTGAGACATACCACCAGGCAATTGTGAAAATTGTTGTGGAAGACAACCTGGAGGAAGCGGCCAAAAAGCTAGAAGATTTACTACAAGGCGCAGACATTTCAGATCCTCAATTTAAAAGGAAAGCAAAGCCTTGGTTTAAGGAAAATTACAAAATGGCAAGAAAGACTGCACTGAAAGCGCTACACGCAGCACTTAAAGCCCCAAGCACCAATCTGATACAAGATTGCACCAATAAGACGCGGACCTATACGACACTCATAAAGCAGGAGAGAAAGCTATTTCAGGAACAAGAAAAACAAAGATTGATAAAAAAAAGCAGATCAATGCCCGTATAAAGCTCTTAACCAAAGGCACCCAAAATATCCGCGAAATATTCCTATTGAGGTTTGGTATAATAATTTGTGCTACGTATTAAGTACAAGAGACATACGTCCATGCAGTATTCTAGTTCATACACCCATAGGAGAAGACCTAGACATAGAACTGCTTACATTCAAGGAAGTAGAGGATGCTATAAACAGCTCGAAAATGCTTTCGGTCCGGATAATATCTGCAATGAATACAATAAAATTGTTTGCCCGGTATTAAGATAAGCAATAACATATGGTTTGAACCAATGCCTTAAGCAAGGAACGATTCCAACCTGGGGGAAGTCCACATTCAAAAGTATATATAAAGGAAAGTACTGAATATCCAAACGCATATACAGGCGTCGCCCTCGAATGCACACTGCTAAAGATCCTTACAAATCTCTTATGTCAGCGCCTGACTAGCGAAGTGGATTCCCAACTACTAGAGGAATAATTCGGTTTTAGAAGAGGAAGGAACAAAATACATGCCATCAAGTGTCTACTGGATGATATTGTAACTGGTACAACGGGAGGCAAGCTATACACCATTTTCGTCGATTTCTCTAAAGCTTCTGACTCTATCAGCCGAAAAATTATAATGGAGAAACTAAACATATTAATGAGAAGTAATATACGTCTCAAACGATTTAATTCAGAATATACTGGCCTCAAACTGCATAGAAATTAGTGACGGAATCGCGAAGTCCAACCCAATTCAACAAACCACCAGTGTACTTCAAGAGGATCCACTAAGCCCAGTACTATTTATAATTGCTACGGCGGACATTATAGAAGTAATCCCTGAAGAAACAAACATATGCAGACGATATCGTGATTGCCTCGAGGTTCAGTGAGAAACTACAAGAGACACTTGACGCGTTGGTGAAGTGGACAGAAGAGAATAAACTTCAATTAAACGAGGAAAAGGCAGTATCAATGACATTTAAGAAAGGACTTAAGGCATCAGAGTTTCACACGCAAGGGAGACTTCTAAAGAATGTATCGAACTTCAAGTATTTGGGAGTCAAACTACAAACTAGAGGTAATGTTTTCTCTACACACATCAATGACAGGACAAATGCAGCAATCAGAGCCGTCAACAACATACAGAATTTGAATAACTTGTCTATAAAAACAGCCCTGAAATTATTTGACATTAAAGTCTCACAAGTGATCACCTATGGTTTAGAAATTGTATGACCACATCTAAAAATGAAACAGTTCGAGCAACTAGAAAAAGTGAAAGCTAAGGTTTCTGAAATAGGCACTATGTGTCTCGAAGTATACGCCTTCAAGGCTTGTGTATGACTTAACTCTTGAACCGTACTACGTAGAGGATCTACGTTATTACCTACCGCTACCAACTACACCGTCCGGCCCCATGGCTAAATGGTTAGCGTGTTGGTCTTTGGTCACAGGGGTCCCGGGTTCGATTCCCGTCAGGGTCGAGAATTTTAACTATCATTGGTTAATTTCTCTGGCACGGTGACTGGGTGTATGTGTCGTCTTCATAATCATTTCGTCCTCATCACGACGCGCAGGTCGCCTATGGAAGTCAAATCGAAAGACCTGCACCTGGCGAGCCGAACATGTCCACGGACACTCCCGGCACTAAAAGCCATACGCCATTTCATTTTTTACCAACTACACCAACATATCTACAGCTCATAGAGAAATTAAGAGCAAAGAGGGGAGACATATGTAGCAAATTTTACTCGGCGGACGCAATGATTTTCAAAGACTGGCAAGGAGGAGAATACGAGCTCAGACATTTGATTACACGCTTTGCAATACATGGATTTCATTATAAGCTGTGTAAATTCCATCAACCAGACACGGACAGTGTATGTGAACGTTGTGATAAGAGCTGTGAACGTCATCATGCCATGATTTGTACTTGTCGGCGCGAATCGCCAACAGCCTTCTGCAAAGATGACTAATGCTGTGTTATTAATGTAAATTTCTTTTGGCCATTGGCTGCAATAAAATATATTATTATTAATGATCGTTAAACCTGTCAGCATGGTTAATAAATATGTTCGGTACACCATATCTGAAAGTTCATTTTATTTAATAAAGCTTACCAAATCCCAACTAATATTTATGCATGCTTTTAAGCATCGGTCCACTTGATGTGTTTGACTCCCGCTGTTTGAAATTTATTGGCGAAAAGGAAAACAAGATCCACGTAATTCGAACATTACTTTGAGTTACCTGTACTTTTTAAAATGATATACGGTAACTGATTTTTTTATCAATATTCCAGTTTGTATAAAGGTTTATACTAAACGAATTTGGTTCCTTGTTTTGCTTTGCATTTTACTTTCGTTTTAATGCCGCGTTTCCTCTGTTCCGATGGCATGAGAAGTTGTCCAAAAAATCACCCGTAACCGCTCTCGGGCAAGCCCAGTCGGTAGCTACTCGTAGGAGAGCCAATTTCAGGTTCCCTGAACGCCACTGCCCTATGGTGAGAAAAAACAAGGAAAAAACTGGCCCAACAAGCGAGCACTACTCAGAATGAATGCTTGCAGATTACAAAGTGAAGAACCTGCACGGTACCGGCATGTAGGCTTCTCCTGGTGAAGGAGCATGCACATGGTTTAACGCCTCCTATCAACAGCCCTTACTTAATGCTGGCTTTTTTGCACACCCCGCCTCACACCATAGTTTTACGACCGGCTGCCCTTCCTGACTAGGATTTTAAATCGCAAGAATTTGTTGAGTTGCCCTTCCTGACGCAAAACTGGCAGTATCTAACCTCTTACACGGAATGTGTAGCATTTAGCCTATGTAAGTTCCTAACGTAAAATATCATGATTGTACGGAGAGGTTAAAACACACACAGTGCCTACTCCTATCGAAAGAACCTGCACGGTACCGGCATGTAGGCTTCTCCTGGTGAAGAAGCATGCACATGGTTTAACGCCTCCTATCAACAGCCCTTACTTAATGCTGGCTTTTTTGCACACCCCGCCTCACACCATAGTTTTACGACCGGCTGCCCTTCCTGACTAGGATTTTAAATCGCAAGAATTTGTTGAGTTGCCCTTCCTGACGCAAAACTGGCAGTATCTAACCTCTTACATCATACACTATAGTTTTCGACCGGTTGCCCTTCCTGACGTCAAAGAACTCGGATTAAGAATCTGTTTTGTTTTAAGACTAGTTGCCCTTCCTGACGCAAAACTGGTAGTATCTAACCTCTTACATCATACCCTATTGTTTTCGACCGGTTGCCCTTCCTGACGTCAAAGAACTCGGATTAAGAATCTGTCGAGAATCGGGGGTTTTACTGCTAGATTTTAAATCGCGAACTATTGTTTTACTGCTGGATGCCCTTCCTGACTAAGATTTTAAATCGCAAGAATTTGTTTTAAGACTCAAGTCTTGTTATGTTTCTTTTCGTAATCTGCAAGTCTAAACAAGCATATCGCTGCACACTCTTGCCTTCGCGATGCGTGTTCGATAATTGTTTTCAACTAGTTGCCCTTCCTGACGTCAAAGAACTCGGATTAAGAATCTGTCGAGAATCGGGGGATATACAGCTAGATTTTAAATCGCAGTATCACGAACTATTGTTTTACTGCTGGATGCCCTTCCTGACTAAGATTTTAAATCGCAAGAATTTGTTTTAAGACTCAAGTCTTGTTATGTTTCTTTTCGTAATCTGCAAGTCTAAACAAGCATATCGCTGCACACTCTTGCCTTCGCGATGCGTGTTCGATAATTGTTTTCAACCGGTTGCCCTTCCTGACGTCAAAGAACTCGGATTAAGAATCTGTCGAGAATCGGGGGTTTTACTGCTAGATTTTAAATCACGAACTATTGTTTTACTGCTGGATGCCCTTCCTGACTAAGATTTTAAATCGCAAGAATTTGTTTTAAGACTCAAGTCTTGTTATGTTTCTTTTCGTAATCTGCAAGTCTAAACAAGCATATCGCTGCACACTCTTGCCTTCGCGATGCGTGTTCGATAATTGTTTTCAACTAGTTGCCCTTCCTGACGTCAAAGAACTCGGATTAAGAATCTGTCGAGAATCGGGGGTTTTACAGCTAGATGCACTTCTTAGATTTTAAATCACGAACTATTGTTTTACTGCTGGATGCCCTTCCTGACTAAGATTTTAAATCGCAAGAATTTGTTTTAAGACTCAAGTCTTGTTATGTTTCTTTTCGTAATCTGCAAGTCTAAACAAGCATATCGCTGCACACTCTTGCCTTCGCGATGCGTGTTCGATAATTGTTTTCAACCGGTTGCCCTTCCTGACGTCAAAGAACTCGGATTAAGAATCTGTCGAGAATCGGGGGTATTACTGCTAGATTTTAAATCACGAACTATTGTTTTACTGCTGGATGCCCTTCCTGACTAAGATTTTAAATCGCAAGAATTTGTTTTAAGACTCAAGTCTTGTTATGTTTCTTTTCGTAATCTGCAAGTCTAAACAAGCATATCGCTGCACACTCTTGCCTTCGCGATGCGTGTTCGATAATTGTTTTCAACCGGTTGCCCTTCCTGACGTCAAAGAACTCGGATTAAGAATCTGTCGAGAATCGGGGGTTTTACTGCTAGATTTTAAATCACGAACTATTGTTTTACTGCTGGATGCCCTTCCTGACTAAGATTTTAAATCGCAAGAATTTGTTTTAAGACTCAAGTCTTGTTATGTTTCTTTTCGTAATCTGCAAGTCTAAACAAGCATATCGCTGCACACTCTTGCCTTCGCGATGCGTGTTCGATAATTGTTTTCAACTAGTTGCCCTTCCTGACGTCAAAGAACTCGGATTAAGAATCTGTCGAGAATCGGGGGATATACAGCTAGATTTTAAATCGCAGTATCACGAACTATTGTTTTACTGCTGGATGCCCTTCCTGACTAAGATTTTAAATCTCAAGAATTTGTTTTAAGACTCAAGTCTTGTTATGTTTCTTTTCGTAATCTGCAAGTCTAAACAAGCATATCGCTGCACACTCTTGCCTTCGCGATGCGTGTTCGATAATTGTTTTCAACCGGTTGCCCTTCCTGACGTCAAAGAACTCGGATTAAGAATCTGTCGAGAATCGGGGGTATTACTGCTAGATTTTAAATCACGAACTATTGTTTTACTGCTGGATGCCCTTCCTGACTAAGATTTTAAATCGCAAGAATTTGTTTTAAGACTCAAGTCTTGTTATGTTTCTTTTCGTAATCTGCAAGTCTAAACAAGCATATCGCTGCACACTCTTGCCTTCGCGATGCGTGTTCGATAATTGTTTTCAACTAGTTGCCCTTCCTGACGTCAAAGAACTCGGATTAAGAATCTGTCGAGAATCGAGGATTTACAGCTAGATGCTCGCCGGATACCCTTCCCGACGGCATAAGTTACCAGGATTTGAATCGCGGTATCCATCATTGTGTCTGACTTGCAAGCTCACGCGTATTATTTTTTGCTGAGATATCATGCTACTTCCGTTCGCCAGGTAGAGCGGAAACTCGCAGTACTGCGTCTATTTCATCTTACAACTGGGAGGAGACAACATGTTTACATATAATTTATGATCTTTCACCCTCCTTTAAAAAACATGTAAGTATCTCGGAACATTCTTATCCGTGTGTGTTGCAAATACTAAGCGAGTGAGCCGAGCGAGTTGGCTACGCAGTGTGCTTTCTTGATTTTCGTATGAGTGTATTCACAATTACTAAGCGTCTTAGCAGTGTGATGAACGAGTTAGCTACGCGGTATATTTTTTTTTATTTTCGTACTAAGCAAATCATTTGAAGTGTTAGTCTTGTTAGTTTCAATCTAAACAAAGGTATCCCTTAACGTGTTGTACAGTGTTCGGTTCTACTTGTTTCGTGATCTGAACGCATCAATCAATGTTCTGATTACATGTTGTGTCGAGTGCAGTGTTCAATTCTAGTCTTGTTATGTTTCAAGCTGATCTTCTTAGAACAAAGGTATCCTCTAACATGTTGTACAGTGTTCGGTTCTACTTGTTTCGTGATCTGAACACATCAATCATTGTTCTGATCGCATGTAACGACATCGAGTGCAGTGTTCAATTCTAGTCTTGTTATGTTTCAATCTAAACAAAGGTATCCCCTAACATGTTGTACAGCGTTCGATTCTACTTATGTAGTGTTCTGAACACACCAGACAATGTTTTAATCACATGTTGAAGTTAACGACATCGAGTACAGTGTTCGATTCTACTTATTTTGTGTTCTGAACACATCAATCAATCAATTTGCAGTGTTCAATTCTAGTCTTGTTATGTTTCAATCTAAACAAAGGTATCCCCTAATACAGCGTTCGATTCTACTTATGTAGTGTTCTGAACACACCACACAATGTTTTAATCACATGTTGTATCGAGTACAGTGTTCTGAACACATCAATCAATGTTCTGATCACATGTTGTATCGAGTACTGGCTGTCTCATAAGGAGCTATGTATAGCCGCCATCTTGCATCCGCCATCTTGCGCAAGCATCCTTAGGGAGTCTCTAGTCATGGATCCTTAAGCCGCCTCATAAGAGCAACCACCATCTCGCGCAAGCATCCCTCATAAGGAGCCTTGTATAACCGCCATCTTGCGCAAGCATCCCAAGGGCGTCTATGTATAGCGATCATCTTGCATAAGCACCTTTAAGGAGTCATGTATAGTCACCATCTTGTGCAATTAGCGTCGAGAGAGGACTGATGTAGAATTTTTCTTTTTAAATTATCCGCCACCACATAGAGTGTAGCACTGAGGTTTGCGATGTAAGATGGTGGATGACAGCTGCGCGTAGCACGTAGAATTTGCCGCCACCACATAGATGGTAGCACGGTGCTCTCTTGATTAAAGATGGCGGATGACAGCTAACAGAACTTTTCAAATTGCCCGCTACTACAGAGAGCAGCACGGTGCTCAAAGATGGCGGATGACAGGTGATGAAATTACCTGCATGATAGCAGCACCGTGCTCTATTGATTAAAGATGGTGGATGATAGCTGTCATAAAAAGCACGTGGCTTTGTTTACTAAACAAGAGCACATAGATTTTTTCAAATTGCCGCCACCACATTTCAAAGGTATCTAGCTAAAGAGCGCAGCACTGAGGTTTGTGATGCAAGATGGCGGATGACAGCTGTCAGAAAAAAGCACGTGAGTTTGTTTCCAAACAAGAGCATGTAGAATTTGCCGCCAACACATAGAGGGCAGCACGGTGCTCTCATGATTAAAGATGGCTGCTGTCACGTGGAATTGCCTGCCACCACAAAAGAGGGTAGCACGGTGCTCAAAGATGGCTGCTATCAAAAAGCATTTTTCAAATTATCCGCCACCACATTTCAAAGGTAAGTAGCTAAAGAGGGCACCACTGTGCTCTATAGATTAAAGATGGTGGATGACAGCTGTCAAAAAGCACGTGGATTTGTTTATCTCGCGCTAGTAAGGTTAAGTTGGTAGCACTAAGGTTTAAGCCCGTTAAGATGGCAGCACTGCGGATGACAGCTGTGACGAATTTACATCTACTACGATAAAGAGGGCAGCACTGTGCTCTATAGATTAAAAATGGCGGATGACAGCTGACAAAAAAGCACGTGAGTTTGTTTACTAAACAAGAGCACGTGGAATTTGTCGCCACCACATTTCAAAGGTAAGTAGCTAAAGAGGGCAGCACTGTGCTCTATAGATTAAAGATGGCAGATGGTAGCTGTCGAAAAAGCACGTGAGTTTGTTTCCAAACAAGAGCACGTGGAATTTTTCAATTTGCCGCCACCACATAGAGGGTAGCACGGTGCTCAAAGATGGCTGCTTGTCGAAAAGCATTTTTCAAATTATCCGCCACCACATTTCAAAGGTAAGTAGCTAAAGAGGGCAGCACTGTGCTCAAAGATGGCGGATGACAGCTGTCAAAAAGCACGTGGATTTGTTTATCTCGAGCTAGTGAGGTTAAGGTGGTAGCACTAAGGTTTAGGTCTGTCAAGATGGCAGCACTGCCGATGATAGGTGATGAAAGAGGGCAGCACGGTGCTCTGTAATTTAAAGATGGCGGATGACAGCTGTCAAAAAAGCACGTGGCTGTCAAAAAGCACGTGGCTTTGTTTACCACACGCTAGTTAGGTTAAGTTGGTACTACTGAGGTTTAGGCCCGTCAAGATGGCAGTACTGAGGTTAGCGATGCGTTGTTGTCTGTCAAAAAGCACGTGGCTTTGTTTACAAATCTGTCAAAAAGCACGTGGATTTGTTTATCTCGCACTAGTTAGGTTAAGTTGGCACTACTGAGGTTTAGGCCCGTCAAGATGGCAGTACTGAGGTTAGCGATGCGTTGTTGTCTGTCAAAAAGCACGTGGCTGTCAAAAAACACGTGGCTTTGTTTACCTCATGCTAGTTAGGTTAAGTTGGCACTAGTGAGGTTTAGGCCCGTCAAGATGGCAGCAGTGAGGTTAGCGTTGCGTTGTTGTCGATGACAGCTTTCAAAAAGCACGTGGCTTTGTTTACAAATTCAAATCTCGCGCCAAAATTCAAATTTCCCGCCAAAATTCAAATTTCCCGCGGGCGGCGGAGGCGGAGGCGGCGGCGGAGGAGGCGGCGGGAGGAGGAGGTGGCCGAACCATCCAATTATACTACTGACATAACCCCGGAAAGTCAAAAATACTGTAAACATTTAGGAGCTACGTGGGTTGCTGTTTATCTAGCAGGGACGAACGACGTGGGAAGAAATAATGCAAGAGGAATGATCTCTTTCGTCAGATCAAGACTACAGGTTTTGCATCACACCAATGTTGTGGTATTTTCGGTTCCTCATAGACACGATCTTCCGGTATGGTCTTGTGTTAACAAGGAAGTAAACAAGGTTAATGAAGAACATTTGAAAATATTTAGGCACTTCAAGAATGTAAAATATGTGGTTATAAGTAATTTAGGAGGAAGATTTTATACTTGGCATGGTCTACACCTAAATAGGTTGGGGAAAAGGTATGTTGTAAATAGCATAATCGAGTTTTCTAATGCAATTCAAGATGTAAAATGTAAAACTTCTCCCTTTCCTCTAAAAAAACTAGAGAAAGCGACCGATGTAGGTCGGTCTGTTGTGTTAGAGTCGAGAATTGATATTAATACTTATGGTAGTCTAGGCCTATACAGGTTAGGTACTTTTTGACTTTATTGGGGAATAGTGTTAATGTGTAAGATAGACAAAATAGGTTAGGTTCTCATCAGTTCACTAAAATCAGTGAAGCTGTAGAAAGAAAACTAGAAACAATCCTGATCAACATAGTTATTTTTCACATTAACTTAAAGTCAATAAGAAATTAAACTGGATGAATTAGATGTAATACTCAATAAAAGGCCTACTGATATTTTGTGTGTAGATGAGAACTGGTTGAATAGAGTTGAGACCAATCTATATATACCTCCTCATGATATCGAATTAGGAAGTATTTTACTAGAGACTTCACACTAGCTCATGGTGGAACTGCAATATTTGTTAAGAAATCACTTAAATTTGTAGTAATAGATATTTCTTCCTTTTTCATTAATAACCTATGTGAATCAGTAGCTATTAGATTGTGTGAATATGATTTTGTTGTATATCTGTGTTTCGTGTCCCCAACACCAACGTAAAATTATTTATATCACAGTTGATTTCTTATTTAACTTGTATATATGATCAAAAGATTGCTATAGCTGGTGATTTCAATATAAATATCATAGAAGTATAAGAAAATACTCAAAACTTCCTTAAATAATATGTTAAGATCGCGTGACTTATATTGTAAACATGGTGAACCCACAAGAAATAATGCATGCCTAGATAATGCTGTAACAAATGTGTACAAATCATTTTACAAATGTTCATTTCTAGGACAAGATGTATTGTCAGACCATGGTGGTATTTGGGTTGAATTTAAAGTTAACTGTAAGAGAAGAGTTTTTGAGTCAATGAAAGAATTAAAATGCATCAGACGTGTCATATCAATTTCAGGGGTTAATGAAATTCAAGACAAATTAATAAGAACAGGCTGGACTAGCCTTTAAGCCATGAGTGATGTCGTCATATCAATTTAAGGGGTTAATGAATTCCAAAACAAATTAATAAAAACAGACTGGTCTAGCATTTATGCATTTTGCACGTTGCATTTTCTTATTTCATTAACATGATAATTATTTATTTTAATTCAGCCTTCCTTGAAAAAGTTGTAATTATTAAGGCCAACAGCTCTAAACCAAGAAATAAAGTTAAAACTGGTTTACGCCTGATTTGGGTAAAAATCGTAGCATTAAACTGCTTATTATAATTGTACCGGGCGGTACACATCCACGCCGCTACTTCAAATATTGCGCCAATTGGAACAGGAGAAAGCCTGAACTTTAAAAAACTGTATTAACTCAACAGTTTCTCCAAAGACGGCTCTGTGTGAATTTTGATGTGTTTTTGTTTATCATTGATCAAGAAGTGTGGACATTCTCTAACAGATGTCTCTACAAAAAACTATGATCATGCACTCTGGTGCAAAGGAATGAACCTTCTTGAAGAAATTTTGTATTCAAAAGTTGTTGTCTTTACTAAATTTTGTTCTTTTATTCTTGGGTTGGCAATATAAATCCTTCCTTCCGCCAGGTTTGAACTTAGCCAATCCCGAATTTCTTTAATTCATTCAAATACAGTAGAGACAATACAAGACACTTACGGATTTCGCCTTGCTAAAATGGGAGACAATTCGACGGTGGCGCTCCTAGTGACTTGACCTGAACAAATCGCGCTAAATTCAAATATCAATGGAAATGTATATACGGAAATGGATAAATAAATTAGGTCTAGAAAGAAAGTGGTATTGAGATATTAACTTCGAAGTTGCTAAAGCAATTCTGGATAAATGAATGAAGAATTATTTAAAAGGTTATTATTCAAAGACTGAAATTAGACATATAAACAAGGTGTGAAATGGCTTGATCTTTCATTTATGCACTACTTTTTTAGATTTAGCATACCTGCCTGAAATCTTACGGTTGGATTTGTCTTTTTTCCTCATTTAAAAACATTGTATCATCACATTAAGACATTCTTCAATAAAAATATCGGCACATTCCTTACACATATGATGCAATGAATTAACATTTAATAGCC
The DNA here is from genome assembly GCF_040414725.1 of Anabrus simplex. Lineage (NCBI taxonomy): Eukaryota > Metazoa > Arthropoda > Insecta > Orthoptera > Tettigoniidae > Anabrus > Anabrus simplex. The sequence continues at coordinate 11,302,055 of NC_090269.1, forward strand.
TGACAATTTTCCTCTTAACATGAAGCCTACTAACAGAAAGAAAATCTATAAAATCCCGGCTTTAATCTGAGAAGAAAGATGAAAGAAAGAAAAGTTTGAAAATGTTGTTGATAGTGATGCTTTGAGGAATATTTACGTACAATTAGAGTAAAAATCTGAACAGATCTTATAATTCTTATACAAGCGTAACGTCCCTTCTTTCTTGTACACTTTATCCAAATCGCTTCTGTGACATTTCAAAACCCACAAATCACACCTACAACAACACATCGGTATTGAAAGTTAACTGCTGCACTATACAATAAAATATGCGTATTATATTTTAAGCCTGTTAAAACATGGGTCGAGCAGGTCAGAAGATTATGAAGTACTATAAAAATCTCTGTCACTGGAAGAATATATATGGAAACACAATATTACTTACATGTTCTTGTCACGAGGGAACCTGAAGAACGACCGCGCCTTTTCTCTACTTCGTAATTACTGCAGCCAAACACAGCACATACCTTTCCCCTCATGTTGAGAGGAGATATCAAGGAATGACACACGCTACTATTTAATTATGTCAACTCACTGAAAACGCATAAATAACACCAAAAACTTCACACAAAAATACACGTGCTCTTATGACAGAATCAGTACCGTTCAGGTCTATCCGCTAGAGTGAGCTCCAATAGCTGTCCCTCGATATCTCGCCCAGTGTCGCGTATTGTCTCTACTGTATTTGATTAATCCTCAGCCAATCATGTATGTCTTCTTCGATATGGATATGTAGCTCTGAGCTATCCAATAAAGTTGAGGAGGTGTGTCTACTCATTCCTGAAAGGTCTCGAATTTTCCACGAGGGTATAAAAACTGCTGATTTTCTTGTCTCCGGGCCACTAGCATAACATCTAACTCAGTGTGTGAATATGTAGCAGGGGCCTCGTTCTTCAGACAGCAGATCTTCAACAAGGTAATGGCCTTTTAGCATCTTTATTTCTTGCTAGCTCAGTAGTCTAACTCTCGGGGAGCGTTCGAAACCTTTAATATGTAACCTATTAAACATGTAAACCCTTTCCCTGGTAAACTTCAGTTATCTTGAACTTTAATTCGGGGATAGAGAATGCTTTACCCTCTCGAGCTCCTCTTCATTTTGAATTTGAGGTGACTATGTTTTCATAACCGTTTTTCTCTTCCTTCTTAATGTGTAAAATTTATCTTGTACACTAGTCACCTCCATAGATTGGGATTAGCCCCTGTGTGATCGGCCTAGCGCCACTTAGGTTTTAAAATATGTATTTAGGAGTGCAAGTTCACGCCTCCAGTCCTCTCTGTACTTTGGGCCAGTAACTTAACCTGTTGTTTTTTCTTTTTCTTCATGCGAAGGCCCTGTAGGTTGGGTACAGAATACCCCTGTTTCACTGTAATTGTGCCTTGAGGGCAGTTAGTGTAAAGTTAGTTTATGGCCTCTTAAATAGGCTTGAAATATCGAGAGCGGGTCAGCTCTTTATGGTGTTGTGGTAAAAGTGTCTCAGCGAGGCTTGAGATGTAAAGTCGGGAGCTAATGCTCCATGTAATTAAGGGTTTTCTGCCCTTTGGTATTTTGTGATTCTGAGCTGAGAGCTCAGAAATTATACTTGGGGCTCGAAGCCCAGATCTTGTAATAAACCCCTAAAAAGTGTGATTTCTTTGTACCTCATTTTGGCTTGTCGTTGACTTGTTAAGTTTTCAAATTCTATGCAATTTTTTGTTAACTCTTGTTGTCTATTGAAAATGTAACCTTTATTTAACTTTTAAATTCATCTTTCGGACTTGTAGTTAGACCCATTCCAGCCCGCACCTTCTTTCACCTCTGCTGTTCCACAGATACCTCGGAACAATAATAAGTATAAATTAAATAATAATTTACAGGGTTAAGAAATATTCAAAAACTACAGTAACTTATATAAAAACATATACATGAGGGTAAACTTGCAGCAAATGACAGGGATATCCAAAGTGCGAACAATAAATGCAAAGCTACATGGTCTGTCATAAGAAGAGCTAGTCAAACTTTAAATAACAAAGATGTGATTCCTCTAAAACCTGATCAGTGTAATAGGTATTTTTTCAACGCACATGAAAGCACATGTGATCAGGATAATAGCATTTCTTCAGGAGGGGATGCAAGTAAATATAATTTCTTAGACTTGTTCCATAACTTTGATCTTCCGTGAAATGTACTGAATAATGATTTTAGGTGGGTGGAAGTAAATCTGCAAACAGTCAGAAGTATTGTTACAAATTTGAATTCGTCTAGTACCCAAGACATTTATGGTCTCTCCAACCATGGCTGACTTGATCACTCGCTGCGCTCCTTATACCGGTCTTGACCATAGAGTTAGTATATTATACACTAGAGGTAGCATTGGCGCTGCAGTCGCGTGCGAAGTTGAACGAGCGCGCTGTTTGGCAAAAGCTGGATTGTTTGGCACTGTCACTAATGGAGCTTCCCAATAAATTGAAGTTTATACTTCTTTGAAGGAAAATGTCAGTCTCCTGTGCAGCTTATGGCTACATAGAGAGGTTCATAAAGGGCCATAGCATATCATTTAACAGGTATTTTTCCTTGAAATTTATTTTCGTACGTATAAAGTAATACTTTGCATGACACTCATTGTCATGTGAATTGGCCTACTTAGGCTGACTTCGCGACTGATTCCCCTGTGGGGCTGAATGAGATTCTTTGGATCCTACCTTGAAGACTGAAATTAATGTTTTACGAAATATAAGGGATGACATTTTCCTTTCACTGAATGGCCATGTGCATGATACCGAGCGAGTGGCTGCAGACTTTAGGTCACGTAGCTGTCAGTTTACATTCAGGACATAGTGGGTTTGAACCCCACTGTCGGAAGCTCTGAAGATAGTTTCCAATTCTCACACCAAGTAAATGCTGGAGCTGTACCTTAATTAAGGCCAAAGTCGTTTTCTTCCCATTCCTAGCCCTTTCCTGTCCTATAGTCATCGTAAACCTATGTATGTCGTTGCGACGTAAAGCAAATTGGTACAAAAAAGAAAATAAGGAAAGATGTGCATGATAGCCTGGAATTGTGGTCCGTTTTTCACTTTTTATGTGTATTTATAGTAGGCCTATTAAAAGCTATTGAATATATTTTCTATATAGGCCTATACAGTTTTTTGCTTTCCCTTCATACAATGCGTGTAGGAGTCACCATTCATAGCTTACCACATTTTACAATGTAGAGACTAGATGTGCCACACCGTGTGAACATCTGAGTCCTTTACTTTCATCAATATTATTATTCGTTTAAATGCCATACAGGACTGTATACAAGCATAATGTATAATAGACTGAACGAGTTTGAGGTGCGGTTAGGGCCTCGCAGCTGTAAGCTTGCTTTCGGGAAATAGTGGGTTCAAACCCCACTATCGGCAGCCCCGAAGATGATTTTTCGTGTTTTCCCATTTTCACACCAGGCAAATGCTGGGGCTGTACCTTAATTAAGTCCACGGGCGCTTCTTTCCCTTTCCCAAACCAGCATCGCCGTAAGGCCTATATGTGTCAGTGCGATGTAAATCAAATTGTAAAAAATATTGTAACTACTTTTTCAATTCTCTTCAATCATATGTTTTACCACTCTCCCTTTCCATTAACGGAAATCATTTTACAAGTTAAAATCTTAAAGCAAATCATACATTTCAGGAAAAGCTAAATAAAAACTCTATAATAGGCTGAAACCACAACCGAATGTCATATTTCCACTTGTAATGATGTTTAGAAAACATCGACAATAATAATAATAATAATAATAATAATAATAATAATAATAATAATAATAATAATAATAATAATAATAATATTAATAAAAGTGGCTTTACGTCCCACTACGCACTTGCACGGTTTTTGGAGACGCTGAGGTGTCAGAATTTTTTCCCCACGGGAGTTCTTTCATGTGCTACAAGAGGCTGACTTATCGAGCACCATCAAGTATCACCGGACTGAGCAGGCTCGAACCTGTCAACTTGGGCTCAGAAAGCTAGGGTCTAAACCGGTGATGATAATATTTTGTCTACTTTACCCCAAAATCTCGCCAACGTTTTTAGGCCTAAAATCTCGCTCATCCGCTTCGTACGAGAGAGGACATTTTCGGTCGTTGGGCAGAATTATACCAAATTCATGGTAATTTACACAAAAATAGCGAAATATACGAGCCCTCCTTCTAAACGTATGTTGTTAGAAGACTTAATATGAACAGTAAATTGATTTTTGTTACTTAACTGCACCTGAACACCGTCCCCTTTTATTACGCATTTAATCCTGTATTCATGCTTTTTTGGCTTTCTGTTTTACTGGAGATAAGCATCACAAGTATACTGTAGTATCTGAGAATATTTACATGTAAGAATTTTAAACCTTATGTATATCCACACAGTTTTAAAAGGCCCCGATTTAATATTGATGAGTACGGCGGAATGAGCTTTTTGCCAAACAGCTGCGATTTCAACATGCTCCGCTCGCTACATTGATTCTCTCGTAGACGGTGGCGCCAATGCTACCTCTAGTGAATCATTTACTAACTCTATGGTCTTGACAATCGCTTGTGAAGCCCAGCATCAAGCACTAATTGGAAAGTTTCGCCATATTGCTGCTGGAGCGCTGGCCTCCTACTCACTGACAGGAAGCTGTATACCGCAAATTAACGCATTTCCAGTTTTATTTATATTGGTTTGCTGTCGTGAATGTTGGCAGTGTGTTCGCAATAAGGTGCTTGTTGGCTTGATAATTTGAGCTGATATTTATGCGCTAGTGAGTTTAATTTTTTATTGTGTAATGTGGTGATTATATTTTTAAATTGTGTTTACAACTCTTGGAATTTGTGACGTTATTGTGCGCCATTTTTTAATTCGCGCAGAAATTTTCTGCAAACAGGAACAAATGGAATGGGTGGCTCAAAGTGTTTTCTCGCTGTAACTTCGTCCTAGAAAAATTTTTAATTTATATGCTAATTCACTGTTTAAAAGTGTAGCTATTTGCTATCCTTTTAGAGGAGGTAGTAAGCTATTTTGGGTTCAAAAAACCCATTTTTAGATTTTTTATAATTTTGGTAGCTGGAGGTCCGTTTTATAATGTGCATGTGTTTTTTGCTGAAAAACACCCCAAAAACCATTTAAAGTCCATTTAAATGCCACGTGACGTAAGAGGGCCATGCCTCCTTTCTGGATCTGTTCCTTCAGGCCTGGGAATTGCAATATTTTTTGTCTTCCAGATTAGTTCCTTTTAAATATCTAGGGGATGGGGACAGCAAGGCTTTTGCAAGTGTTGTCCAAAGAAGCCTTATGGGGAAATAATTATTGGGAAACTGGAATGTATAGGTCATATCCAGAAATGAATGGGGTCCCGTCCCCGGAGACTGCGCAGTGAATACAAAGGGAAAATATTGGAAGATGGTAAATTACTATCAGGAAAGGGTAGGCTTAGTGACAAAGAAATAGATACGTTACAAAACTATTATGGAATGGCTATAAGTAGGAACACCAGTAGTGTGGAGGAAATGAGGAAAGCTGTCTGGGAAATTTTCTTACACAAAATTTCTACAGATAGAGTTCCCCAGCACTTTCTTTGTCCCAAAGATTTGTCCTCCTGGTGTAAATATAACAGGTCCAAAGTGCCAGGAGAAAGCTATTCACATAAACATTCATTGCCTATGTCTGTGGCTGATGTAATCAAGCCAATATTCAGAAGTCTAGCATATCCTGATCTTCTGAAAAAGTGCTTACATGGGGAAACCCAAAACCTTAATGAAAGTTTTAGTAGTGTTATGTGGGCTAGGGTTCCGAAACGAGTATCAGACACTGATTCTAGGAGTTAATGATGCAGTATTGGCATTTAACGAGGGAAATGTGGGGCGACTTCAAGTGCTGCAGCAGCTAGGTATTCAACCAAGAATGAATGCACTGAATATTTTCCAAGATCTCGACAGGATGTGGGTTACTAAAGCTGATTTAGATGCAGAAAAGCTGGCAAAAAGGGCCATGCGGCTGCAGAGGTCTAGGAGGAGAGCCAGAGATGATGAGGACAACAGTGAAAGTCCAAAATATGGCTTCGGTATACACTCAAGGTACTCTCAACTTTAAATCAATTTTTTCTCAAAATCTTACCATGGTAACGTATTATTGCATTTTTTCCGGAAGTTCTTTACCCATATGTGTGAAATTTTGTATAGTTATTCTATACTTAGGTATGGTGTTACTGACTGTCTATTGTTTTGTTCCTAATTTAATCATGGAAGTTATCCAACATTTTTATGGTAAAATATGGGGAAAATTCAGTGTACTTTAAAAATATATATAGAAATTAAACTTTTCACTCGGCATCAAAACAAAATAAGTCACTGTATTGGCAAAGCATATATCCAGCACTGCTCGTAAGTTCAACCTCATAGGTTTATTAGTTTCTGAAATAATTGCAGTCAAAGATTGCCAATTTAACCTTGCAGTATAGGGCTTACAACCTCCCCTTAACTGAGTTTGGAAATATTCGAATATGTATTTTAATGGTGTAGCGATTTGCTTTTCTTTAATTGTGTTTGGAAATATTCGAATATGTATTGCTGTGTTCCTTTTTGTATTTCTAACAGGAAAAAGAGCAAGGGGACACTATCATTTCACGAATTCTCTGTAGACCAGGACGACACTACGGAGCGGCTCAAGGCAGTTTGCACTTTCATCTTTGTTTTCTGTTTCTATTTCGGATATTTACCTTCCTTCTTTCTTAATCTGTTTACCCTCCAGGGTCGGTTTTCCCTCGGACTCAGCGAGAGATCCCACCTCTACCGCCTCAAGAGTAATGTCCTAGAGTGTGAGACTTAGGGTCGGGGACACAACTGGGAAGGATGCCCAGTACTTCGCCCAGGCGGCCTCTCCTGCTATGCCGAACAGGGGTCTTGTGGAGGGATGGGAAGATTGGGAGGGATAGGCACGGAAGAGGGAAGGAAGCGACCGTGGCCTTACGTTAGGTAGGGGCCTACATCCCGGTATTTGCCCGAAGGAGAAATGGGAAACCATGGAGAACCACTTCCAAGATGGCTGAGGAGGGAATCGAACCCCCTTCTACTCAGTTGACCTCCCGAAGCTGAGTGGACCACGTTCCAGCCCTCGTACCACTTTTCAAATTTCGTGGCAGAGCCAGAAATCGAACTCGGGCCTCCGGAGATGCCAGCTAATCACACTAACCACTCCACCACAGGGGCGGACTACAAAAAAATTTATAATTATCAACAAGTAAACGATCAAATGCCTAAAGGTTCCCTGAAAATGTATGCCTGTCGTGATTTGCGAAATCCCTCATACCTGACAGTGAAATCGTGTAAGGTACCTGGAACTGATTGCACCTGGAACTGATTGCACCTGGACGGTCTGATCTGCAATATATATGAAAGAATATGACCAGTGTTGAAAAAGAAAAAGTGATGAGCGGGACTCGATCCAGTGAACCAGCGATTACGGAGCTTGAATGCTAATTGCTCGACTGTCGCCATCTCGTGCTCGTGACCGCAACGCACCGGTACAAATCGACGCGAAAATTATCTTGCGATTTTCTTGAAAACGCCTAAGTACGCCTTACTATTTGAACATGAACTTGTCCTAATGGACTACAAAAGTGTACAAAGTTTGAAGATAATCCCTGATCCGAACGTCGTGGTCTCCACTTGTTAAACATGTGTCGTGCGCTACACTATGCTCTGGTCCTCCGCGAGTACTTGCAGTTGTAATCGGAGGGGATCGGTGGTGCACTCTACCGCTACAACCGGATTACTCATCGGTATTACTCGCTCCACTCCCAGCTGTATTGCAGACTGATGTCTATTCTATACTGTCAAGCTTTTTTGTTTCATAATTCTGACCATCTGTTTATGGCTACGGAACGCTGAAGAAAGTCTCACTATGCTTTACTCATTACCCATCGAGCTAATGTCCGCCTCTGTAGCTGCCGTCCACGGGGTCCAGGTTCGATTCCCGGTACTGCCAGAAATTTAAGAATGGCCGGAGGACTGGTATGTGGTTAAATGGTACATGCAGCTCACCTCCAATGGCGGTGTGCCAGAAAAGAGCTGCACTACCTCGGGATGAGGACACGAGTTTACTTTTATCGAGATAATTATGAATCGGTATTTTACATGTAGGCTTCACTATTTCTGTAGAATTAAATTTCAACGTGTAAAAGGAAAACACATGCGACGGTATACACAAAACGTACCGTATTCTTTTAAAGGAGAGTGAAAGCATGCAGGGTACTGTACATAAACACGGTAGCCAATTATGTTATAAGATTATGTTGGTTTTCGATCAATGTTTATAAAAATATGCCAAATTAAATCGCCAGTTCTTCCGTCATCCTACGCCTTCTTGCTAACTGTTCTTCCACCACACTACGTTCTCTTGCTAGTCACGCCCCATTCCCCAGACTCTTCACGGTTTAAATCATGGTTGATATCAGTTCAAACTTCTTCCATAATATCGGCGTGACATCCAACCTATACACCTTTCTGTAGCTCGTTGATCGTCACCAAGTTCGTAGTGACTGTTCACGTCACTCATATCCTATGATGCACCTGGAAAATTCCGTACGCCTAGCCAACCACTCACTCAGTCTGCAGTTTCATCCGATAACACTCAGGACGCACAGCAGATACATCTGTATCACGTAGTTTTCCCTCCGTACGAATTACGTCATTACAAGATGATGACAACAAGGAACACGTTGTTTTCACCACCCCAGACACAAGAGGTGATTCACAACTAGTGATGGGTCGTTCATAAACGAACTGACTCTTTGGAACGACTCATTCCAGAACTCTCCTTGAGAGCATATCAAAACCAACTGTAGTTGGTCTTGGCATATCGTTCAAATAAGAGTCGACACTTTTATGAACGGAGTATCTCATGAATTGCGGATCCAAGAAGAGCTAGCCAAGAACGACTCCAATCCTCAGACCTTAATGCTACTCTCGATCGCTCAAAGATGGCGTATCGAGTAGCCGGATTTGTTGGAAACGTGGGTTTGTTTTGGTTTGTTGTGATCGTGTACAGTCAGTGTTTTTTCTTGAAAGTTGGGGATAAACTTTAGGTTATTTGTAGAATTTAAGCGTGGGAGTGTGTATATGAACCAGTAGAATTCATGATATATAATTATGCGCAATAATGTGAAAATGTTTTTATTTTAATATGGGTCGCTCATGCTGTGTGCCGCGTTGTAAATAAGAACACACCAATGCCTCTCTTACTACTATGTTTAAGTTTCCTAAGTAGAAAACATTAAGAGAAAAGCTGACTAGGATTATACACTGTGATAATTTTGAAGTCAATGATAAAAAGGTCGTGTGCATACATTATTTTGAGGATAAGTTTGCGGTTAGGGAAGGTGTTTTTCCAACTCTAAATGGAGAATCTATTCGTGTTCCTCGAAAATATCCAAAACTAAGTAATGATGCTTACCCCACAAATTTACCTAATCAACCATATCTAACAATGAGATTTAGTAAAGGAAGAAAAGCTCCTGAAGAACGTGTGCAGAAGATATTACAGAAAGATGAGCGGAATTTTAATGAATGGTGTGAGCAGAATACTATTGCAAATTTTGATTCTTTTCATTTGAAAATAAAAATAGGCAGGTGAATCTATTCGCAACGATTGTGAAGGAAGACTATGTTAATTTCATTAAAATAGATGATAAAGGATATCGAGATATTCCACTAGTGTCTGTGTGCTTTAAAGCGTCCAGCGATTTAGATGTAAGTGTATTTTACAAGAATCTGTGCTTGCCTGCGGAAAAGTTTTCCTGGATCTTGGAGTCTAACGGAAACAAAACCTACAAGTGTGATAGATGGAGCAAACTGAAGAATCTGGTGAGTTGTCTTGCTAATTATAATGAGGAAAATGCATCTCTCTCTCTGAAAGAGTAACTTCATTGATAAATCTTACAAAGGAGGGCTTGCTACTCGATGCTGATATGAATGTAGAGAGGGCTGGAAAGGTAAAGTTTGCATTAGAACAGTTGGAACTTGCTTTCTCTCGTCAAATTAAATATTAAGGGGACCTTTTAATATGGGCTGAAAGTATTTCTTACTCACATCCAGGGGATTATCAATCTTTGAGAAAAACGAACATAATGACACTACCTCACCATGTTCAACTGAGACAATTCTTGGCCAAAAATACGTCCAAACAGTTCTGGTATCGGCCCTTTGCAAAAATCATTTTTAAGAGAAAAAGTAAGCTCCTGGATGATTATGAGAAAGTTGTCACAGTTTTGCTGGATGAGATTTATGTCAATTCCAAACACTTATAAAGCAAGGAAAATAATAGGGATGGCTGAAAATAGCTCAGGAAGGGACTCTGCCACTACCATTCAGGCGTTCATATTGTCCTCTCTACATTCAGAAACTAAAGGTGTAATAGGTATTTTCCCAGTGAGATACATGAATGCAAACACTCTATTGACTCTGTCTAATGATGTCTTAACTTTCATGTACGAGCTTCAGTTTCATGTAGTGTGCTTCATATCAGATAACCACAGCATGAATCGCAAGATATTTCAGCTCTTGTGTGTGGTACTCTAAAATCCTGCATTGGAAAACCAGCTAATCCCTCCAGGTAACTATTTTTCTTCTGTTCGACAGTGTACATTTGCTAAAATATGTAAGAAACTGATACGGAGTTTTGGTGGGCCGGCAGAGGTGAAGGAAGATGCTGGGATGAATAGGCCTCAACAACGAAATTAAAATTAATTTAAAATTTAACAAAGGTTATATTTTCTTTTCGAGATCAAGAAATAACAAGTATAACAGGAACTCAGTTGTATATCAACAAGTTAAGAATGTACAATTACGGTTTGTTACGGGATTTGGGCTTCGAGCCCCAGACTCACAATTTTTGAGCAATTACCCCAACTTTACCCATATACAAGGTTCGACAAAGGGGCAGAAAACCCCAATCATGCCCAGGAGCACTTGCTCCCAATTACCCAGAAAGCCTCCTCGAGGCACACAGAAAATCTACTTTTAAGAAAGAGCAAACCCGCTCTCAAAGTTCAAGCCCATCAAAGGCCACACCAAACTCCACTTTCAAGCTGCCCTCCAGGCACATAAGAACAGGGGTAAAAATACCCAACCTACTGAGGCCTATTCAGTAAAGAAACAGGAAAATTACATGGGCCCCAAAATACCAACTTGAGTGGAGGCGTAACTTGCACTCCCAATACACTTTGTTAAAACCTATTTGGCACTAGGCCGCTTATGCAAGGGATAATCCCATACTACGGAGGTGACACTATAGGAAAACTTTATTACATTACAAAGAGAAGGGAAACTGTTATGAAAACGTAGTCACCTCAAAACACTATGAGTTGGAGCTCGAGAGGGTTAGGCACTCTCTATCCTAATTTGCAGTTAAAGAGATAGAATTTTATACCAAGTGTCTTTTATATTTTAAAGGAAAGTTACATGATAAAAGTTTCGAAACTGCCCCGAGGGTTAAACTGCTGAGCTAGCGAGTAAAGAATTTATTAAAAGGCCATTACCTTATGGATGAACTGCTGCCCGAAGAAAGAGGCGCTTCCCGCCCCCTGCTACATAATCACACACGAATAGAAGTTACTAAAGTGGCCCGGAGACCTTTTTTTTTTTTTGGTGTTGTGGGCATCGAAATGGAGAGTCCCAGGGCGAAAACTATGCCCTTTTACTCATTTGTTTCCTAGGAATAGCCGATGAGTCGGAAAGTCGCAATCATGCACTGGCGGGGGAGAAAGCGATCTGTCTTGCAGGCTAGGCCTGCAAGTCAGAAGAGAAAACCCCCTCTTCGCTAAGTTTTTGTTTTCAGCTAATTAGAATAACAGGATAAACGGAGAAGATGAAGGAGCATTCTTAACAAGCGGGGCTTTTCAGGGTGTAATTTCTAGGTAGTTATTGAGTAGTTAACGTTAGAATTTGGAAAAGGCCGAAAAGGTTTTCTTAAGACCTGTCATACAGGAGCCAAGGGCCGCGATACTTATAACGAGTATTCGGCTTCTTGGTCCTGATGACTTGTTTTAGTAACGCAATGCCCTGATCAGTAGACTGGGCTTGGAGAATTCTAGCCCTGGTCATCCTAGTTAGCTTGTTAATCTGAGTTCTAATAGTCGGAATACGGACTTCTGTGCGTATCTTCCTATTAGATCTCAGAAGGGGCGCTCTAGTCATCTTTCTTAATATTTTATTTTGGAAAACTTGTAATTTGGAAAGAGGAGTCTTGGGAACATAGCCCCAGGCCTCGCACCCATAGAGCAGTATGGGCCTGACACATGCTAAATAGAGCTTTCTCTTTATGGATATCGAGATGTATCTATTATAAAGCAGAGGTGCCAGGTTTGCCACACGAGCCCATGCTCGTTGCAGGGCCTGTTCTATGTTCCCTCTCCAGATAAGACTTTTGTCCATTGTTAGGCCGAGATACTTGATTTTATTAGACCAGGACAGGGGGGTATCGTGTAAAATAAGATGACCAAGGCTAGGCCTTCGTCGAGAAAAAATAATTGCTTGCGTCTTGCCAGCATGTATTTTAATTCTGTTCCGAAGGCACCACTTCTCGAACAGAGAGATCCAAGATTGCAATATGGTGATGGTATCTCTGTTTCTCCTTTTAGAGGCGTAAACAGCTATATCATCCGCATACTGCTGGATTTCTACTCCCTGCCACTGGGGTAGATCATTTACGTATAGGGCGTAGAGTATGGGGGAGATTTTTCCACCCTGAGGGACTCCAGCTCGTAGCCTCCGAGGGGTGGATTTTTCTCCGTCTACAGTGACATAAAATTTCCTATGTGTTAAATAGGACGTTATAATTTTGATAATATAATTTGGAATAACATGTAGGTCCAAAAGTTTGGCTATTAAATTTTCGTGCCAGACGGTGTCGAAAGCCTTCTCTACATCGAAAAATACCGCTGGCACGCTACGCCGTATGTTAAATGATCTACAAATATACTGCACGAGGCGCAGCGCCGCTAGAGGGGCGCTGCGCTTCGACCGGAACCCAAATTGTTCCGGTCGCAGTATATTGTGGGCGTTCAGGCAAGCATTGAGGCGGTTGAGAATAAGTCTCTCAAGAATCTTAGAGATGTGGGATAATAGGGTTATAGGTCTGTAATTTTGAGGGAACAATCTGTCCTTCCCCGGTTTCGGAAGGACGACCACTCGGCCCGTCTTCCAAACCTTGGGGAAGTATCCCTGCTTAAAGCATGCCGAAAAAATGGTTGCCAAAAAGATTACTGCTCTGTAGGGCAGAGATTTAATTTCTTTGTTGCTAACCCTATCATCCCCGGGAGACTTTTTCTCATTTAGGTCTTTTATAACCCTGCGGACCTCTGCAGGCGTTACGTCAGATATGTCATTGTCAGGCGTCCATTGTTGTATAAAAGATGAGACCTTTCTGTGTACCTCTCGGGTCCGTAGTTCGTTTTCGTCGTCGTCATCGTCAGAAAGATCGTGAGGTACACTTTGACTTTCGATAGTATCAGCGAAGGCCTCAGCTTTATCGTAAGGGGAGAACGGTAATCCGTTGCGGCCATGAATTGCACGCCTGGGGGGGGGGGGGGGGGGGGGCGATTCAGAGAACGAGTAACCCGCCAGAACTCGTGATCTGATTCGTTTTCGGTGAGGGTACGGCAGAATTCCTCCCATCTTTCCACCTTTCTTTCCAGTAATCTTTTTCGGACTTCTTGAGCGAGTTCGCGGTATTCCGCTCTGTCCGCCGGGTCCCGAAATCTTTGCCATCTTTTACGGTAGGCATTTTTAATTTTAATTAAATCCTTAATAATTTCGGGAGTGGAATCATCTTGGCATGTTATGCGGCTTCCCATATTAACGTTATTATTATTATTAATATGGGAGGAATGACGCATCGTACGCCCGCCATGTTGTGTGGGCGTACGATTGTCATTGTTGCCCCTATCGCTATTTACTGAATTTCGGGCAGCTCTTAGGATGTATTTACGGGCGTTTTGCATCTTATTAGTAAGATGCTCCACGGCCCGGTCAATATCATCCCAGCTGTTAATTTCGAAAGGTTGAAGATTCTTATTTACATGCCAAGTGAACTTATTATAATCCAAAGATGAGTTTAACAATGGAAAAGATGGCTCAGATAACCTAACCCAAGAAAGATGAAAAAGAATGGGGTCATGGTCTGAATTTAATTCCCTAGGTACTGTAAAATTTATAGGCTGATTATAGAATTTTGTCACTGCCACGTCTATGACATCGGGACGCGAACCATTACTGGGGTAAATAGTAGGTTCGGTGGGGGCAAAAACTCCGATGTCATTTTCCCTCATATATTTATGTAGCGTTCTGCCCTTAGGATTAGTCACTCGTGAATTCCAATCTGGATGCTTGGCGTTTAAGTCACCAATGATGAAAGAGGAGACTCTGGACGGGTTGTTTAATAATAAATCTAGTTCCGCTGTATGTAGCGGAGTCTTGGGAGGGGAATAGGCCGCAAAAATACGATAGTGATAATTTCCATGTCTAATCTCGATACCGAGAGACTCGATACCACCATGAGGAAGAGGGTCTAACAGGCTGTGCGTAAGTTTAGACTTAATCAGCACAGCCACGCCCCCGTGCTCATCGTGAAGCCTGTCTTTACGATAGACAGTAAAATTTTTAATTTTAAAGGGCATATGTGGTTTTAACCAAGTCTCCCCTAACAGCATTATATCAATATTGTGGTCAGAAATAAAAGCCTCAAGCTCATATTTCTCACCGACAACACTCTGACAGTTCCAAGCACAGATTGTTAAGTCCATGTCAGAACAGAATGAGCCTTAAAATTAGGGCTCTGAGAAATACTGCATAGCAGCATTTATCAGCACCATAATTCTGTCCATTGTTGTCGGACATGTTCTTATTTTGGTCGCTGTGTCTTTTATTATAGGTATCAGCTTGGGAAAATTCACCTGCCTACAGAGGTCTACGATATCCCTCAGTCCGGATAGGTCGGACGTGAGGGATGCCGCCGCTTGAGGGGCAGGGTCTGCTATGGGCGCGCCAAGTGCGGCGGGGGGGGGGGGGCGGCTCCTCCTGACGCTTGGGCGAAAGAGAAGCTGGGGTCAACTACTCTTGAGGAAGGGAGAGTTTTAATTTTCTTGGTTTTTGAGACCTCCCTGGCCGCTTTTTGCTCCATAATGGAGACATATACAGAACAGCCTCTGAAGGAGGCTGGGTGGCTTCCTCCACAATTAACGCACCTGGCTGGGGCATTGTCCTGAAGAGGACATGCTGCAGCCATGTGGTTTTCGCCGCACTTGACGCATCTCAGCATCATTTTGCAATAGTTGGCCGTGTGTCCCCACCTCTGGCATTTATAGCACTGAGATGGGCCCTCACGGCCCCTGAATGCCTCAATTTTGACCTTCGACCCACATAGATATTGCACGGAGTAGATGGTCTTAGAGTAGTCCGTGTTCGGGAGGGTTAGGCTCATTACATTCAGGGGTATCTCTTTTTTAGTCGTGGCGTCACGACGGGTGTACTGATGTATGTCTTGGGGTTCATACCCCATCCCCATGAGCTCTTCCCGAGCCCAGTCTACTCCTACAGTAGAAATAATGTTCCTAATAATAACTTTGAGGAGCCTGTTGCCGGGGAGCTGGTGGGTATAAAAACTGGCATTTGACTCCTCAAAATATTGCTTTATGAAGTTATAATCCTCTACGGTTGCAGCGTGAAACTTCAGGGCATCGCGTGTGTTAATCACCCTGATGTCGCCAGTACATTTTGATTTCAAAAATTTGTAGTGGCGCTGATAATCACTCTTATCAGCCACCACAATGGGGGGGATTGCGACTTTCTTCTTCGGGGTGTTCTCCATCTCAACGTCCACCACACCATCGGGCGCAGAGCTGGTTCCAGGTTGCGCCTCTGGGGACGGAGGTGGGGCCACATCTTGGGGCTGATTCGCAGTCGTGTTACTTATTGCAGACTGCGACTGAGCAACCTGGTTAGCTGCCGTAAAAAGAGGTTGAGATGGAGGAGGGAGGGGGGGAAAATCGCCACTAGAAGGGAGGGACGCTAGTGCGCTAAAACGGTTTTCCGTGGTGACCGGATTATGCGCTACTCTAGCCGCCTTTCGGAGGCGCATTCTAGGGGCGGTTTTCCGTTTACTTCTGATTAGGGAATGCCATGCCGGAATTGTAGCTAGTTTTGTGACATTACCAGTGTTGACAAGTTCGGATATTATGTTAGGATCTATTTCATTAATATTGGGAAGCACAGTAATAGAGCTAGAGTTCATACAAGGCCCAGAAGAACACTGAGGGGTAACATTCGCGCATTCAGGGATGTCCCCGCCTCCCGGCGGGGCGCAAGCCATTTCCATCTCTCAAAAGCACTAAAACAGGATTTTATCGAGACACAAGGCAAAAATAACCAGCAAAACAACAAACATGCACTACACAGCACCGATCACAACAACACTAGGGGCACAAGCGCCGCACACCGGGAAAGGATATCAAAATCCACTACCAGGATGAAGGGATCCCGCTCACATGCAACAATGCAAACTAACACAACAATGCACCAGAGATAAGGGAGCCCAGAACAAACACGTCCGTCCTCTTTGCATTCAAGATAAGGAGTGTGGCCCGGAGACCTTTTTTTTTTTTTTTTTTTTCGGTGTTGGAGGCATCGAACTGGAGAGTCCCAGGGCGAAACTATGCCCTTTTACTCATCTGTTTCCTAGGAATAGCCGATGAGTCGGAAAATCGCAATCATGCACTGGCGGGGGAGAAAGCGATCTGTCTTGCAGGCAAAGCCTGCAAGTCAGAGGAGAAAACCCCCTCTTCGCTAAATTATTGTTTTCAGCTAATTAGAAATCGTAGGGTGAACGGAGAAGAAGAAGTAGCATTCTTAAGAAACGGGGCTTTTCAGGGTGTAATTTCTAGGTAGTTATTGCGTGGTTATGTTAGAATTTGGAAAAGGCCGAAATGGTTTATTTACCGGTCATACAGGAGCCAAGGGCCGCGATACTTATAACGAGTATTCGGCTTCTTGGTCCGGATGACCTGTTTTAATAACGTGATGCCCTGATCAGTAGACTGGGCTTGGAGAATTCTAGCCTTGGTCATCCTAGTTAGCTTGTTAATCTGAGTTCTAATAGTCGGAATACGGACTTCTGTGCGTATCTTCTTATTAGATCTCAGGAGGGGCGCTCTTGTCATCTTTCTTAATATTTTATTTTGGAAAACTTGTAATTTTGAAAGAGGAGTCTTGGGAACATAGCCCCAGGCCTCGCAACCATAGAGCAGTATGGGCCTGACACATGCTAAATAGAGCTTTCTCTTTATGGATATAGAGATGTATCTATTATAAAGCAGAGGCGCCAGGTTTGCCACACGAGCCCATGCTCGCTGCAGGGCCTGTTCTATGTTCCCTCTCCAGATAAGACTTCTGTCCATTGTTAGGCCGAGATACTTGATTTTATTAGTCCAAGACAGGGGGGTATCGTGTAAAATAAGATGACCAAAGCTAGGCCTTCGTCGAGAAAAAATAATTGCTTGCGTCTTGCCAGCATTTATTTTAATTCTGTTCCGAAGGCACCACTTCTCGAACAGAGAGATCCAAGATTGCAATATGGTGATGGTATCTCTGTTTCTCCTTTTAGAGGCGAAAACAGCTATATCATCCGCATACTGCTGGATTTCTACTCCCTGCCACTGGGGTAGATCATTCACGTATAGGGCGTAGAGTATGGGGGAGATTTTTCCACCCTGAGGGACTCCAGCTCGTAGCCTCCGAGGGGTGGATTTTTCTCCGTCTACAGTAACATAAAATTTCCTATGTGTTAAATAGGAAGTAATAATTTTGATAATATAATTTGGAATAACATGAAGGTCCAAAAGTTTGGCTATTAAATTTTCGTGCCAGACGGTGTCAAAAGCCTTCTCTACGTCGAAAAATACCGCTGGCACGCTACGCCGTATATTAAATGATCTACAAATATACTGCACGAGGCGCAGCGCCGCTAGAGGGGCGCTGCGCTTCGACCGGAACCCAAATTGCTCCGGTCGCAGTATATTGTGGGCGTTCAGGCACGCATTGAGGCGGTTGAGAATAAGTCTCTCAGAAAATCAGCAGTTTAAATACACTCGTGGAACATTCGAGACCTTTCAAGAATGAGAACCCACACCCCCTCAATTTTATTGGCTAGGATCAAGCAACATATCAAATACTTTAATATGATAATACCGGACAGCTTGCTGTTTTCAGTGAGAAAGTCGATAGTGCTGCTACCTACATGGCTTGGTGTGACCAACTCTTCAATAACATATTGTCATCTGTATGATTCTTGGCGCACTGCGTGTTGTTTATAATGTATCAGTTTTTGTCACCAAATAATCTTACATTGCAGTTATATTCCAAGAAAAGTGTTATGCGCTGAACAAATTACCCACAAGCTAATGGGCATGGGAACTGATAAGGACAGCAAGTATTAAAAAAGTTATGACCTCGCATCTGTGTTGAGGTTACATTCTATGACCCTTATATTAAGAAAATCAATCAAATACTCTACTGAAATGTTAGTAGGACGTAACAACAATACTATTAACATATATGGAACTCTAGTATACTCAAACTTGAGGGTCCACATTGTTAAACAGTACCATAAATTTCACAAACGAAAACTTGTGGGCCTGTAGCGTAATGGTTATCGCGGTAGTCTTAAAATTGAAAATTGAAGGCCATGAGTTTCGAATCCAGTCATTTTTTACTGTAAGATAGTAATAATAATAATAATAATAATAATAATAATAATAATAATAATAATAATAATAATAATAATTTTCTTTACGTCCCACTAAGTACTTTTACGGTTTTCGGAGACGCCGAAATGCCGGTATATAGTCCCCCAGGAATTGTTTTACATGCCAGTAAATCTACCTACTCGAGGCTGACGTATTTGAGCACCTTCAAATACCACCGGACTGAGCCAGGATCGAACCTGCCAAATTTGGATCAGAAGGCCATCGCATCAACCGTCTGAGCCACTCAGCCCGGCGTAAGAAAATTCTTCTTCTTCTTCTTCTTATTTATCTGTTTACCCTCCAGGATCGGTTTTTCCCTCGGACTCAGCCATGGATCCCACCTCTACCGCCTCAAGGGCAGTGTCCTGGAGCTTCAGAATCTGGGTCGGAGGATATAACTGGGGAGGATGACCAGTACCTCGCCCAGGCGGCCTCACCTGCTATGCTGAACAGGCGCCTTGCGGGGGCATAGGGAGATTGGAAGGGATAGACAAGGAAGAGGGAAGGAGGAGGCCGTGGCCTTAAGTTAGGTACCATCCTGGCATTTGCCTGGAGAAGGATGGCCACTTCCAGGATGGCTGAGGTGGGAATCGAACCCACCTCTATTCAGTTGACCTCCCGAGGCTGAGAGGACCCCGTTCCTGCCCTCGTACCACTTTTCATTTTCGTGGCAGAGCCTGGAATCGAACCCGGGCCTTCGGGGGTATTAGCTAATGACATGAACCACTACACCACAGAAGCGGGCAAGACAATTATTTCAGTGTATTACAGGCATAGGCTTGAGCACCAGTCCAACTAATTTAATACGTGTGTATGGTAATGCTTCATGCATAAATTTGTGAAAGAGACTTTAGGAAATTCTGAACACTTCTTCCTTGTCAAGAACATCCTAGTTCACTCACCGTAACCCCAATGTATTATGTATTTCTGTCTTCAGAGGTAAAACAGAAAATTCAAAGTACAGCAAAAACGAGAGAGCAGTGTGAGCTGAGTTCTCCTGTAGCATTCGGGAAGATCGGCCTATCGAAGAATAAGAATACGAAGAAGAAGAGAAGAGGAAGAAGTCAAAATAATGGGTCAGAACTTCTGTTCCTTAATTACAGCTTATCTTTCCCAAAATTGCAATAAATCATGGATGTTGTTAAGTTATCTGCCCGCTCTGGCGCTTTGGCTGAATGGTTAGCGCTTCGTGCCTCCCGTTCTTCATTCTTCGGAGCGTT
Organism: Anabrus simplex; assembly: GCF_040414725.1. Taxonomy (NCBI): domain Eukaryota; kingdom Metazoa; phylum Arthropoda; class Insecta; order Orthoptera; family Tettigoniidae; genus Anabrus; species Anabrus simplex. Next base: position 11,322,098 of record NC_090269.1, read on the forward strand.
GGATCTCTTCCATTTCCCTTCTGATTAGTGTTAATAGAGGATGGCTGGCCAGTTGTACTTCCTATCAAAATCACCACCACGGAAAGGTCAGCGTACAGGCCTTCGGTTCAGAGGACCCTGGTACGATTCCCGACTGAGTCGGAGATTTTATTCGCGTCTGTTAATTCCTGTAGATCGGGGAATACGGGTTTGTGTTCGTATTCATACGCATCTTCAAATATATACAACACATCACACGAGAAACAACCACAGAAACACGAGGTAGTGAATATATATCCCTCCGCATACGATTGGTGGTAGGAAAGGCATCCGGCCGCAAAACTAGGCTAAGTCCATATAACGCCTTTCGCCAGGCTAGAAAAAACTGGAGCGAGTAGGTAGTTGTTAAATATTTCCCCCAGAGGATGGTTGGATCCTCAAACAAATGCTGCTTTTAATTTTCAAGACATAGCGAAAGGCACGGGTAACATAATGCTCGTTTGGAGGTTTATGAAAGAGGCATTTCATATTTTAAAATGTCATTCTTAATTATTATGATTATTCAATTTATTATTTTAACAAAAATATTTCCATTGAGTGTAGTGCATTCCTCTCAACTGTAGCATAGACGAGTATGCAGTTCACACCAACACGCTAGATGTCACCACCATCGCTGTTCGCACTCGACTCAATGCTGTTGAGATAGAGCTGTCCGGTATTGGTGTATTAAAGTATTTGAACATATCCACATCGGATTGGTCAAAAATTAATTAGAGAAATTCGGGATTGGCTAAATTCAAAACAAGCGGAAAGAGAAGGTTATACTGCCAACCCAAAAAATGACTGAAAGATATTTAACAAAGAACAAACTTATGAACACAAAATTTCTCAAAAAACAGTTCCTTCACTTCGCACCAGGGTGCACAATTGTAATTCTTCAGTAGTTCCATCTAGAAGAGAATGTTCACACTTCTCACTACAGAGAAAACAAATATAAATCGAAAAAGACACAGTTCAGAACACTTCAAAATTTACAATAGCGACATCTTCTGAGAAACTTTAAAATTAACATGGTTGTTGAAGTTCAGGCTTCCTCCAGTAGAGGAGTTTCAACTGGCGCAATGTTTGAATTAGCGGCGCGGAGGTGTACCGCCCGGTACAGAAACAATTGATTAAATCAACCCAGTGAAACTTTTGTCATTCATAACACTAACATTCCTATTTCCCAAAATAGGAATCATGCTACACTCTACCGCAAACCAATCGACTTTTCAGTACACAGATGTTGAGCCAAAGTTATCTGATATTAGAGACCTGTTCCATTCTGAAAAAAATATGATATTAAAACTGTCTCCAAACTTATCAAGAAAGGCTCTGTATACCACCGCTATAGAGAGACAGAATGTTGCTCTTGCTATGAGTATATTTGATACCAAAAACACAATGGAACTAGATATGCTTAAAAGTGAGTGTGTCGCTATATATGAGGGGGCTGTCCTGTTTTTAAAATTAATTCCTAAGTGGTGAACAATTTCTAATGTTCAGCACCCAAAAAAATCAATCAATTAATCACTACTGATCTGCATTATGGCCGTCGCCCAGGTGGCAGATTCCCTATCTCCTGTTCTCCATGCCTTTTCTTAAATGATTGAAAAGAAATTGGAAATTTATTGAAAATTTACTTTGGTAAGTTATCCCAATCCCTAACTCCCCTTCCTGCAAACGAATATTTGCCCCAAGTTGTCCTCTTGAATTCCAACTTTATCTTCATAATGTGATCTTTCCTACTTTTAAAGACACCACTCAAACTTCTTCGTCTACTGATGTCATTCCACGCCATCTCTCTACTGACAGCTCGGAACATACCACTTAGTCGAGCCGCTCGTATCCTTTCTCCCAAGTCTTCCCAACCCAAACTTTGCAACATTTTTGTAACGCTATTCTGTTGTTGGAAATCACCCAGAACAAATCGAGCTGCTTTTCTTTGGATTTTTTTCGGGTTCTTGAATCAAGTAATCCTGGTGAGGGTCCCATACACTGGAAGCATACTCTAGTTGGGTTCTTACCTGAAACTTATATGCCCTCTCCTTTACATCCTTACTACAACCCCTAAATACCCTCATAACCATGTGCAGAGATCTACCCATTATTTACAATCATATTTTTGTGATTATCCCAATGACTATCTTTGCTTATATTAAGACCTAGCTACTTACAATGATCCCCAAAGGAGACCTTCACCCAATCAACGCAGTAATTAAAACTGAAGGACTTCTCCTATTTGTGAAACTCACAACGTGAATTTTAACCCCGTTTATCATCATACCATTCTCCATGGTTAAATGGTTAGCGTGCTGGCCTTTGGCCACAGGGTCCCGGGTTCGATTCCCGGCATGGTCGGGAATATTTACCCACAACTGGTTTAATTCCACAGGCACGGGGACTGGGTGTATGTGTCGTCTTCATCACTATTTCATCCTCATCCCGACGCGCATGTCAACTATGGGCGTCAAATTAAAAGACCTGCATATGGCGAGCCGAAGTCCTCGGACATATCCCGGCACTAAAAGCCATACGCTATCTCATTTTTACCATACCATTGCCTACTGTCTATCTCACAACATTATCGAGGTCATTTTTCAGTAACTTATTTATTACTCTGAACAGAATAACATCATCCGGAAAATGCCTTACCTCTGATTCCAATTCTTTGCTCATATCATTGATATAAAGTACGTAAGAAAGCATAAAGGTCCAATAATACTGCCTTGAGGAATTCCCCTCTTAATTATTACAGGGAGAGATAGAGCTTCACCTACTCTACTTGTCTGAGTTCTATTTTCTAGAAACCTTGCCACCCATTCAGTCACTCTTTTGTCAAGTTCAATTGCACTCATTTTTGCCGGTAGTCTCCCATTATCTACCCTATTAAATGTCTTAGGTTAGTCAATCGCGACACAGTCCATTTGACCTCCTGAATCCTGGAATCCTACAAGTTAAGCTTCAGTGGAATAACCTTCCCTAAACCCAAACTGCCTTCTATCGAACCAGTTATTAATTTCACAAACATGTCTAGTATAATCAGAAAGAATGCCTTCCCAAAGCTTACAAGCAATGCATGTCAGAAAGACTAGCCTGTAATTTTCAGCTTTATGTCTATCACTCTTTCCTTTATACAAAGGGGCTACTGTAGCAACTCAACATTCATTTGGTATAGCTCCTTCATGCGAACAATAATCAAATAAGTACTTCAGATATAGTACTATATCCCAACCCATTGTCTTTAGTATATTCCCTCTAGCCTTATCAATTCCAGCTGCTTTTCTAGATTTCAAATTTTTTAGTTTATTGTAAATGTCATTGTTGTCATAGGTAAATTTTGATACTTCTTCAGTGTTAGTCACTTCTCCATCTGGACGTTATCCTTGTAACCAAAAATCTGTACATACCGCTGATTGAATACTTCTACCTTTTGCAGATCCTCGCATACACACTCCCCTTGTTCATTAATGATTCCAGGAATATCCTTCTTGGAACCTGTTTCAGCCTTAAAGTACTTATATATATTTCAATTTTTCACTAAAATTTGAATGACCGCCAATTATGCTTGCCACCTTGTTATCCTTAGCTGGCTTCTTTGCTAGATTCTATTTCCTAGAAAGTTTCTTCAATTTCTCCTTACTTCCACAGCCATTTCTAACTCTATTTCTCCCCATCCTGCACCTCCTTCTTGGTTTATTTATTTCTCTGTTATAATATATTGGATCTTTACCATTCCTTAACACTTTTAAATGTACAAACCTATTTTCACATTCCTCATCAATTGCTTTAAACCCATCCCAGAGTCTGTTTACTTATTTTTGTATCGTTTTCCAACGATCATAGTTAATTTTTAAAAGCTTCCTCATGCCGGTTTTATCAGCCATATGGTACTGCCTAATAGTTCTAACTTTAATAGCTTTTTTCTTTCACGATTATTTTCAACTACCAAAAAAACTCTTCATCGCTAATACCATCTATTACTTCGGTTTCTCTATGGAGCTCACCTGGTTTTACTAGCACCACATGCAGAATATTCTTCCCTCTAGTTGGTTCCATCACTTTCTGAATCAGATGCCCTTCCCATATTAACTTATTTGCCATTTTTTGGTCGTGCTTTCTGTCGTTCGCATTACTTTCCCAATTGACATTTGGTAAATTGAGATCACCCGCTACAATCACGTTCCTTTCCTTATCGTTTCCCACATAGTTGGTTATCTTATCAAATAATTCTGAATCAGCATCGCGCTACCCTTTCCCGGTCTGTACACTCCAAAGGCATCAAGTTGCCTATTATCTTTAGAATTGAGCCTTACATCTAGAATTTCATGTGTCTCATCTTTAACTTTTTCGTGGCTTACAAATTCTTCTTTCACCAGAATTAATACTCCCCCCCTACCATTCCTCTCCTATATCTACGATACACACTCCAGTTACCTTACCCTAAGGCCGGTCTCAACTTATTAACATTTAACACCAACATGTTAAATTTAGCATGTTAGAATTGACAAATATATTGTGATTTTGTCTTCCAATTGACTTTGCATGTTAACTCAGAATGTTGAGGTTAACACTTTTAACATGTTAACGTGTTTTCCGCTCCAAGTGGAAAACATATCAAGTCAATTCGTTGTTCGTGAGATGTTGGCACAGCCTTGGCAACTTCCTTGCCGTTTCCATGTCAACAGATAGCCAAACGACGCAAACGACGTGCTTCTCGTGAAGTAGGATTATAGTTATGCCACTCAGCAACACTCATTCCCTTTGTTATAAGCTACAAATTCAGTTCAGGTACGCGCACGCGTGTCGTTCTCTCTGCACTATACTAAAATTTATAGTCAGAAATGTAGTGGAACAAGATTACTTTGGACTTAATTAATGACATCATAGAAAGGCCTTGTTTGTGGGATGTCTCATCAAAGGAATACAAAGTTGAAGCGAAGAAAGCCGACAGTTTCCAGGAACTTTAAATTATCTATAATTATTCCCGCGAGTTCATCGAGAATAAACTAGCGTCCCTCCACTCCCAGTATTATACAGTCGAGTATTGCAAAAAAAATTAGGAAAGTCGGAAGTCGGGGGGCGGGAGCAGACGAAGTTTATACTTCAAAGAGGTTTGCTTTTGAAGCAATGAGCAGGATGAGGGGAGGAATTGTGTCTAATAAAACTGCATTTCTAAATCACAACAAGAAGTAGCAGTGGCAATACCAAAGGCCAAATTCTCTTCATCTGAGTCCAATGTCCTTGTTTGAAAATACTAGACACCATCTAAATATGTTACCGCAAATTGATATGATGAACTACCTATATATAAGCAAAGGAAGTCAAGTTTAGATTGTTTATTAAGTGTGGACACAATGTTAAATGAAACAGTATTCAACATTTAACATTTAACATGTTGATGGTGTCGCCAGTTAACATTTAACACTTTTAACATTTAACATGTTGTTCTTAAATGTCAATCAATGGAGACCGGCCTTTACCTAACCTATGGCGCGACGGCCCGTTGTCGGGTCATGGCCTCCCCAGTTGCTCTCCGCCAAGCTTGTCGACTCGTGCAGCAACTCTCCATATTCCGGATCTTGAGGATGTGTGCTGCGTCCTGATATACACCAACTTCCCATCTGTTACGTGGCCTTCTCACAGGCCTTTCTTCTCCAAAATCTCCTAAGAATACCTTATATTGGATTCGGTGTTCTTCCATACTAATTAGATGATCTCCCCATTTAAGTCATGCGTCAGAGGTGCCTCCGCATACAGGGAATATAGTTCATTGTTATATCTAATTCTCCATTCCTCTTGTACGCATATGGGTCCATAAATTTTCCTCAGGTTTTCCTTTCGAAGGAATCCATCATCTCCACGGCTTTCTTTGGGAGGATCCATGTTTCACTTCCATACATCCCTGTACTGAATGAGGGTTTTGTACTGCATAAATTTTAGGCTCTGGTTTGTACACACACTCCAGTTCCGTGAGAAAATTTTTGCATCAATCAATCAATCAATCAATCAATCAATCAATCAATCAATCAATCAATCAATCAATCAATCAATCAATCAATCAATCAATCAATCAATCAATCAATCAATCAATCAATCAATCAATCAATCAATCACTACTGATCTGCATTTAGGGCAGTCGCCCAGGTGGCAGATTCCCTATCTGTTGTTTTCCTAGCCTTTTCTTAAATGATTGCAAAGAAATTGGAAATTTATTGAACATCTCCCTTGGTTATTCCAATCCCTAACTCCCCTTCCTATAAACGAATATTTGCCCAAATTTGTCCCCGTGAATTCCAACTTTATCTTCATAATGTGATCTTTCCTACTTTTAAAGACACCATCCAAACTTATTCGTTTACTGATGTCCACCCACGCCATCTCTCCACTGACAGCTCGGAACATACCACTTAGTCGAGCAGCTCGTCTCCTTTCTCCCAAGTCTTCCCAACCCAAACTTTGCAACATTTTTGTAACGCTATTCTTTTGACGGAAATCGCCCAGAACAAATCGAGCTGTTTTTCTTTGGATTTTTTCCAGTTCCTGAATCAAGTAATCCTGGTAAGGGTACCATACACTGAAACCATACTCAAGTTGAGGTCTCACCACAGACAAATATGCTATCTCCTTTACATCCTTACTACAACCACTAAATACTCTCATAACCACGTGCAGAGATCTGTACCCTTTATTTACAATCATATTTATGTGATTTCCCCAATGAAGATCTTTCCTTATATTTATACCTAGGTATTTACAATGATCCCCAAAGGGAACTTTCACTCCATCAACGCAGTAATTAAAACTGAGAGGACTTTTCCTATTTGTGAAACTCACAACCTGACTTTTATCACTGTTTATCATCACACCATTGCCTACTGCCCATCTCACAACATTATCGAGGTCATTTTGCAGTTGCTCACAATCTTGTAACTTATTTATTACTCTGTACAGAATAACATCATCCGCGAAAAGCCTTATCTCTGATTCCACTTCTTTACACATATCATTGATATATATCAGAAAACACAAAGGTCCAATAATACTGCCTTGAGGAATTCCCCTCTTAATTTTTACAGGGACAGATAAAGCTTCACCTACTCTAATTCTCTGAGTTCTATTTTCTAGAAACCGAGCCACCTATTCAGTCACTGTTTTGTCAAATCCAATTGCGCTCATTTTTGCCAGTAGTCTCCCATGATCTACCCTATCAAATGCCTTAGATAAGTCAATCGCAATACAGTCCAATTGACCTCCTGAATCCAGGATATCTGCTATATCTTGCTGGAATCCTACAAGTTGGGCTTCAGTGGAATAACCTTTCCTAAACCCAAACTGCCTTCTGTCAAACCATTTTTAATTTTGCAAACATATCTTATATAATCAGAAAGAATGCTTTCCCAAAGCTTACACACAATGCATGTCAAACTGACTGGCCTGTAATTTTCATTTTTATGCGTATCACCCTTTCCTTTATATACAGGGGCTACTATAGCAACTCTCCATTCATTTGGTAAAGTTCCTTCATGCAAACACAAACCAAACAAGTACTTCAGATATGGTACTATATCCCAACCCATTGTCTTTAGTATATCCCCCAAAACCTTATCAATTCAAGCTGTTCTTCTCGTTTTCAACTTTTGTATCTTACTGTAAATGTCATTGCTGTCGTAGGTAAATTTTAATACTTCTTTAGCATTAGTCACCTACTCTATCTGGACATTATCCTTGTAACCAACAATCTTTACATACTGCTGACTGAATACTTCTGCCTTTTGAAGATCCTCGCCTACACTCCCCTTGTTCATTAATGATTCCTGGAATGTCCTCCTTGGAACCTGTTTCTGCCTTAAAGTACCTATACATTCTCTTCCATTTTTCACTAAAATTAGTGTGGCCACCAGTTATGCTTGTCATCATGTTATCCTTAGCTGACTTCTTTGCTAGATTCAATTTCCTAGTAAGTTCCTTCAATTTCTCCTTACCTCCACAGCCATTTCTAACTCTCTTTCACCGGGCGAGTTGGCCGTGCGCGTAGAGGCGCGCGGCTGTGAGCTTGCATCCGGGAGATAGTAGGTTCGAATCCCACTATCGGCAGCCCTGAAGATGGTTTTCCGTGGTTTCCCATTTTCACACCAGGCAAATGCTGGGGCTGTACCTTAATTAAGGCCACGGCCGCTTCCTTCCAACTCCTAGGCCTTTCCTATCCCATCGTCGCCATAAGACCTATCTGTGTCGGCGCGACGTAAAGCCCCTAGCAAAAAAAACTCTCTTTCTTTCCAACCTGCACCTCCTTCTTAGTCTCTTTACTTTCCTGTTATAATATAGTAAATCTTTACCATTCCTTACCACTTTTAAGGTACACACCTATTTTCACATTCCTCAACAATTGCTTTAAACCCATCCCAGAGTCTGTTTACATTTTTATTTACCGTTTTCCACCGATCATAGTTGCTTATTAAAAACTCCCTCATGCCTGTTTTATCAGCCATATGGTACTGCCTAACAGTCCTAATTTTAATCTCTTCCTTTCTTTCACATTTATTTTTAATTAAGACAAAAACAGCTTCGTGATCACTAATACCATCTATTACTTCGGTTTCTCTATAGAGCTCTTCTGGTTTTACCAGCACCACATCCAGAGTATTCTTCCCTCTAGTTGGTTCCATCACTTTCTGAATCAGGCGCCCTTCCCATATTAACTTGTTTGCCATTTGTTGGCCATGCTTCCTGTCGTTTGCATTACCTTCCCAATTGGCATTAGGTAAATTGAGATCACCCGCTACTATCACGTTCCTTTCCTTATCGTTCCCCACATATCTGATTATCTTATCAAATAATTCTGAATCAGCATCTGCGCTACCCTTTCCCGGTCTGTACACTTCAAAAATATCTAGTTGCCTATTATCTTTAGAAATGAGCCTTACCCCTAGAATTTCGTGCTTATCATCTTTAACTTTTTCGTAGCTTACAAATTCTTCTTTCACGAGAATGAATACTCCCCCTCCTACCTTTCCTATCCTATCTCTACGATACACCCTCCAGTTCCGTGAGAAAATTTCTGCATCCATTATTTCATTTCTCAGGCATGATTCAACTCCTATTACAATATATGGTAAGTATATATTGTACCAGGAAAAGTTTTTGGGTAAAGGGCATGAGTAGGACCTCAGGGAGTGGAACTTGGTTTTGGAGCCGATACAGAGTAGGATAGACTCGCAGAGCGAATAATAGATGGTTAAAATTTTTTTTCAAAACAATTTATTAATTCTTCACCCTGCAATATGATTATTGGACTCAAATCTGGCATTGAAATTAAAAGTTTGAACGTAATCTTCCTGAATTCTGTTCATGAAAATGGAATAAATATCACTGATTCCAAAGTCCTTCATATGTGAGAATATGAGGTATTGAATTTCCACCTAAAGTCTTTCTAAACCTAAGCACACACTTATAATTGTAAGTTGATATGAGAAATTAAATTTCTGTTAAAAGTTTTTAGTTCTCAGTTTGTAAACCTTGATATATAGCACACTTGAAAAGCCTAAAGTCTTTCTACGAGATATGAAACTGAAATTTGAAATTAAATTAATCACTTCTGAGAAATTATGAGAACTCTGAAATATCTGTTCACACGCGGCACTGAAGTTTCCACTGTTCAAAATTAATAAAAAAAAAATTTAGTCAGTTTGTTACTACTCACTTACTGAAAGAAATGTTGCTACAAAATGTCGAAGGATGGACATCTGGAATGTTCCGTGGAGAATCAGGATCGGCGATGTTGACGTTCCCGATGAGGTGATGACGGCTGGAACTGGATCATGTAGAATTGCAGCTTGTTAGGGTGATTTTTCGCACACGAAAAATTCACTTAGTGCGAGTAGTTATCACTGACACTGTCATTTACTGTTGAACACTATTTATGGCGTAATTGAATTTCAAGACGTTAAATGAAGAATCACATTCCTTCCTGTATGAAATACTATTTAAAGTCGTTACTGAAACGTTCATAATTACACAGTTCACACTTGAAAAGGCAAATCAAAGTCGATAATCACAGTCTTTGAACACAGTCATTAAGTTACTAAGGATTATTTTCTGCTTATCTTGTTATTATAACGTCATATTACCTCAGAAAAAGTTCTTAATTTTCACTCAAATTCCTACTGTAAGTCGTATACTGATGTGGCGTGAATAAAGAAATACAGTTCAATACTCGAAAAGAAATGAGTTCTGGTGATTCTACACATTAGTTTCTGTAGAAGTTCAATATCATTTGAAGTAACCTAAGTCTACACGTAATGATATATTCTGTGAACGTTAAATAGTTGATATTTGCACTTCAATAAGTTCACACATATTATATTCTTAAATGTCTTTAGAATTAGACTGTAGTCGCGACGCGATGTACTAAATACAGTGCGACGTCTTTTATAATTCTGTCGGCGATATAACTTCGCGTTCCGGAAATGCGACGGCAAGTACTTTCACCGTGACTGCGCGAACATACTGTACGCGGGTCGGTCTCTCCTCTGTCTCACTCACGCACAGCTGTATACTCGTCCTTGTACTGGCTTGCTTGCTGGCTGGCCTTGACATATATAGATACCAGCGCTGGGAGGGGTAGCATCTCTCGGCCATGTGACCGTGAGTGCGTAATTTCTTTAGACTTTAAATTATTATAACTCAACAACCATGGGATGAATTAATTCGAAATTCACAGGGATTAACTTTTATGACGTCCGCTATGATTCAGCGTTTGTCCCGTTGAAATTGGTTAAGGCGTTGAAAAGCTGACAAAAGAAAAATTCTTTTCGAGAAATATCTCTAGGGGAGGTGAGCTTCGAGCGACAGGTGACGTCACTTGACTCCGCCTAGTGCACTCGTGGGGTCTGGCACATACTGGAACATTCTTTACATAGATGTTCGTACGTCGGTCGGATCTTTTATGCTGGAATAACGTTTCTTTCGATTGATATGGACCAGGACCTAGGCTTTCCTGGTACAATATATATATATATATATAAAATGACTGAATGATATTCCTTTCTTTACAATACTCCTACAGTTGAGCACTAACAGTTTTATGTCATCCCTACTTGATTTCCAGTTCCCTGTTCCCTTAACACCGCTGCCTAGCGCACCTTGTTTCCCTGAATGTACCTCCCTATAACCCTTCTAAACAAATTTCCTAACTTATATGTACCACTGCGGTTTAAGTGAAGGCCATCTGAGCGCAGATCCCTATCTCCTACCCACCCATTAGGATCTAGAAATTTCACTCCCAGTTTCCCACATACCCACTCCATAGTCTCATTTAAATCCCCAATCACCTTCCAGTCAGTATCCTTCCTACACAGTATTCCACTGATAACAATCTCCGCGTCCTTAAACTGCATCCGTGCTGCATTTACCAGATCTCACACATCCCCAACTATGTTGGTACTTGTACCTGCTTGTCATACGTTGTTAGTACCAACGTGAAACACTACCACTTTCTCTTTTCCCTCCTCCTTCTCTTCTACTTTCTTCAACATCTGCCTTAACCTAATTCCTGGATAACACTCCACCCTGGTACCCTTTCCTCTACACACTTTCACGACATGTCTAACGATAGAAACCCCCAGGACCATAGCCTCAACCCTACCCACCTCATCTGATCCCCTCCCCTGCTGGTCAGTCCTATCTTTCCTGACAGCTGCAGAAGGTACTTCCTCCTCCCTTTTCTCCATCGCATGACCCTGTTCCACCTGTCTTTTCCTATCCACTACTCCACATTTCCCTTTCCTACCTCTTCCATTTCTCCTACTTCCAAACTTCTCGACAACAGTTCCCTGTTCCTCATCTTCCTTCGGTTGTTCTACCTGCATCTTTTACATCATTTCATAACCATGATTCAACTCCTATTACTATATCTGGTGAGTATATACCTATTAAATTACTTAATTCTATTCCTTTCTTTACAATACTTCTACAGTTGAGCACTTACATTTTTATGTCATCCCTACTTGATTTCCAGTTCCATGTTCCTTTATCACCGCTCCCTATGCCACGCTGTTTCCCTGAATGCACCTCCCTATAAACTTTCTAAACAAATTTCCTAACTTATATGTACCACTACGGTTTAAGTGAAGGCCATTTGAACGCTTATATCTGAGATCCCACAAGGGATCCCTGAAGGTAAGTTTCTTAAAACTTCACTTTGTAAAGTTGGGGGATAATGTAGTTGAGAACTGGGACAAATTTGAGTCTACCTTGGAATAAACACCTTTAATGTCGATTTTCCTTGAGACGCCAAAACTGATTGTATGTATTGCAAGATGCAAAGCATGAAGGTTTTGCTTTTAAGTTAGAGAAATTGGAAAGTGCACACAGTGTAAGCAAGTACAAATACAATCTGAAGACGACTTAATCATCAATTGTGACAAGGAGAATCTTCCATCTCAACTCGAAAATACACACAAAGTGATGATGCTAGCCTGGTGATGCTAAGCTTGCATCTTTAGAAATTATTGAGCGATATGTTGATGTATGGCATAGCAGCACCGCACACAATGAGGTAAACTTTGTAATGAAACATTCTTAGCTTTTGATTGCAGTTGCACACACAGACAGACAGACAGACAGACAGACAGACAGACAGACAGACAGACAGACAGACAGACACACAGACAGACAGACAGACAGACAGACAGACAGACAGACAGACAAACAGTCTGGAGAGTAGCTTCGGAGCGTACAGATTGTTTAAGTGGCTGCACATATAATTTCCCAGTAAAAAAAGTGTTAGAATCTGAACAAAGACTCAAGGTGATAAGTTTGTGAAAACTTCATATTGTGAAGTTGGGGGAATTTACTCTCAAGCATCTGACAGTAACTTTCAGCTGAGACAAAGTAGTTGAGACCGAGCTCGATAGCTGCAGTCGCTTAAGTAAGGCCATTATCCAGTATTCGTGAGATAGTATGTTCGAACCCCACTGTCGGCTGCCTTGAAGAAGGTTTTCCGTGGTTTCCCATTTTCACACCAGGCAAATGCTGGGGCTGTACCTTAATTAAGGCCATGGCCGCTTCCTTCCCACTCCTAGCCATTTCCTATCCCATCGTCGCCATAAGACATATCTGTGTCGGTGCGACGTAAAGCAACTAGCAAAAAAAAAGTAGTTGAGAACATAGACAAATTTCACTCTACCTTGGATGAAACACCCTTAGTGTCGATTTCTCTTGAGACGCTAAAAATAAGTGTATGTATTGCAAGTTGCACAAGCATGAAGGTTTTGCTTAAGGTAGAGAAAAGTGGAAAGTGCACAGAGTGTAAACAAGTATTACAATCTGAAGACGACTTAATCATCAATTGTGACATGGAGAATATTCTGTCTTACTTCAGTGAACTCAACAGGGATGGACTGCAGCGTCCTTCATCCCTTTTGATGTGTTTATGTTGTGACATGTATAGACTTGCTCAGGTACTCATTAGCAGGAAGTTTGGAACTGCATTTTTAAATTTGGAGAATCAGAGAGATGCTGTGATACATTAGGGATTCAGTTTATATGGAAAAATATAAGCAATGTAAGTGATGAATGCAGTTGTGGTGTGCCTTTGATAAAAGTAGTTAAGAAATTTGTGAAAGTATTTGCAAACATATTTGTTAATAACTATTCAAAAGTGCTGCATGATAAAAATACGTCCCGGAAACTGGCAAAGAAACTTGAGAACCAGAAACATAAAAGGAAACATAATGAGGAACTTAGGGTTAAAGTGAACAAACGTAAGGCGTTAAAACTCAGCAGTAAATAAGGTAGGCCTAAAGCATATTTTACATTCATATATTGTTCTGCAGCATTTGCACCCATTTCCCCTGGCTGGCTTGATTACTGCACCATTTCGAGGTCAAATCTCGCAGCGTTCAAGAAAAATCCACAGCTAGTGTCGATGAACATCTCAGGGATTGCAGCAAATGTAAAATAAATTTTTACGTGAATTCAAATGAGAGATACCCAACGCAACCCTTCCATTTACGCCAGACAAGTTTTACGAACGTTACAGATTTAAAGCAACGGCAGAATAAGAAAATATTTACTAGCCATTCCATAATCTTAACTTATTAACATTATAATATGTTACGGAGTTATCCGTGGAAGGCAGAGGTGAAAGAAGGTGCGAGCTGGAATGGGTCTAACTACAAGTCCGAAAGATGAATTAAAATTTCAATAAAGGTTATATTTTCGAAACTAAACAATGGTGACATAGAATTTTGAGGATACAACAAATAACAACAAGTTAAATCAGGTACACAATCAAGAAGTCCAAGATTAGATAAAAATATAAATCCTTTCCACTAGGGGAAATAACAAAATCAGGTATCAGAGTAGTTTTACAAGGAAAGCCCGAGTTTCGGGTTCTTTACGAGTTCTGGGGTCCGAGCCCCAATCTGAGCATCTTTGAGCTCTCAGCTCACAACCACAAAATACAAAGGGGCAGAAAACCCTTAATTACGTGGAGCTCTTGCTTCCGCTTAGTAATGTCAAGCCTCCTAGAGGCACCTTCCAAAATACCAGAAAGAGCTGACCTGCTCTCAATTTTACAAGCCTATCAAGGGCCACAACAAACTTTACTTCTAACTGCCCTCAAGGCACACTTACAATGAAACAGGGGTATCTTATACCCAACCTACGAGGCCTGAATAGCAAATTAAAGGTTAATTAAATGGCCCAAACACAAGGATGGATGGAGGCGCGTTCTTGCACTCCTACACTAAAGCTTGTTAAAACCTATGTGGCGCTAGGCCGACAATACAGGGGCTAATCCCAATCTATGGAGGTGACTAGTCTGCAAAATAAATTTAACACATTAAGAAGGATGAGAACAACGGTTACAAAAACGTAGTCACCTCAAATTCCAAAAAATGAAGGGGAGCTCGAGAGGGTAAAGCACTCTCTATCCCAGAATTACAGTTAAAGAAATTGTAGTTTTTACATAGAGTGAAAAGGGATTTACATTTTAAAGAGATGGGTTACATATTCAAGGTTTCGAACCTTCCCCGAGAGTTAAACTGCTGAGCTAGCAAGAAATACAGATGTTAAAAGGCCATTACCTTGTTGAAGAACGCCTGCCAGAAGAACGAAGCACTTCCCGCCCCCTGCTACATATTCACACACAGAGAAAAATGTTATACGAGTGGCGCGGAGACAAGAAAATCAACAGTTTTTATACCCTCGCGGAAAATTCGAGACCTTTCATGAATTATTACGACCCGCCCACAAAATTTTATTGGATAACAGCAAAAACTTATACACAAGGCGATGAAGAAACACCTTATTGGTGGAATTTTATTAATTACAGAAATTCCTGATTGGCTACATTCAAAACAGGCGGAAAGAAAGGATTAATATTGCCAACCCACAAATGACAGAACAAAATTTATTAAAGACAAAACTTATGAACACAAAATTTCTTCAAGGGAGTTCATTCCTTCACACTAGAGTGCATAATCATAGTTTTTGGGTAGAGACCTCTGTTAGAGAATGTCCACACTTCTTGATCAATGAAAAACAAAAGCAAATCAAAAACACACAATGACATCTTCTGATAAACAGTAGAGTTAGTTCAGTTGTTGAAGTTCAGAGTCTCTCCTGTAGGGAGGTGTTTTAAGGCGGAAAATTCAAATGTGCGGCGTAGAGGTGTACCAATCGGTACATAATATATAAATAATAATAATGAATTAAATCTTGATAACTATTATTTATTCAAAAGTATTGAATATGAGGGATAAATTAGATATATTTGAGGCTCAATTATCAAAATTAGGAATAATATTCTTTCAAACTTATTGGTTGAATATAATCTTCCCTTCATCTTAATTGTCATATTCAACGAAAATAAAAAATATCTTAACATCTCCCTTAGTCTTGATTTTAAAATTGTATATATGACTCATCTCATATAAGGGTTCATAGATTGGAATTATTTAATGAAATTTTCCTATCTTAACACAAATTGTTTCTCACATTTTCAATAATTAGTCTTCTTATATTAAAGTATTAAACTTCAAGAAATTGTAATGACATAAGTAAATATTTGGATAAAGAGTTTGAAATGTTAATATATCATGACATTGGAAATAAAAGTAATTTTGATATTAAGAACGATTATTTTGATATGTTTTCTGAAATTAAATGTACACATAGCAAGATCAGTTTTAATTATCGATCGATCGATCAATCAATCAATCAATCAATCAATCAATCAATCAATACTGATCTGCATTTAGGGCAGTCACCCAGGTGGCAGATTCCCTATTTGTTGTTTTCCTAGCTTTTTCTTAAATGATTTCAAAGAAATTGGAAATTTATTGAACATCTCCCTGGGTAAGTTATTTCAATCCCTAACTCCCCTTTCTATGAATGAATATTTGCCCCAATTTGTTCTCTTAAAATCCAACTTTATCTTCACATTGTGACCTTTCCTACTTTTAAAGACATCGCTCAAACTTATTCGTCTGCTAATGTCATTCCACGCCATCTCTCCGCTGACAGCTCGGAACATACCACTTAGTCTCAGTGAAGAGCAAGTTAAAATTCTGAGGAAAGACTTTAAAGTGAAGGCTAAAGCAAGCAGAAAGTAATGGATCCGCAGGAGAAATTAAAACTGATTGTAGTTTCTTTATACAGATCTCGTAATCCACAACAAAATTGTTTCCCATTTTCACACCAGGCAAATGCTGGGTCTGTAGCTTAACGTAACGGCCGCTTCCTTCCCATTCCCAGGCTTTTCCTACCCTATCGTCGCCATAAGACCTATATGTGTGGGTGCGACTTTAAGCAAATTGTAAAAGAAAATCTTTTAAAAATCCCTTCCGATTTCTGAAAAGGCATTGTTGTTACCGGGAGGGCAAAAATGGGAATATGCGAGCAGTCAATTGAACCCACGCTGTGTGGGAACCTGGAAACGTGAAAAATACCCTTTATCCTCCGAACAATCATTATCATTTGCAGGCGTACCTCCCTTTTAACCTCACCAGCGCTTTAACCACGCGATGAAAGATACGACCAGCAGTCATGCGGTAAACGTTAATTAGATCACCGGCAACTATACTTAAATGTTCCGATACGAAACACTCGTTGGACACACAACAACTGTAATTTCGGAGATAAAAGAGAATTAATTAAGACGGGGATTCAACTGTAAGTGACCTCCAAGTAGATTTAGAAGGAAAGTAAAGGATTCCTCCCTAAGATCAAACGTTCCTGAAACTCTCTCCGTGTGCAGTTCATACGGGTCTCGCCTTTCACGCACTGTACGCAATATTACATTTCCCGTTGTTTTCTGCATCGAGATCGTCAATATAATCTAAGCAATTCACAAACACATTTGAAACGTCTTTCTCTTGTATACGGCACCATATTATCAATAGTCAACAAGTTTAAGCCTAGATTACTCCATGCACGACGTGAGAGTAAATTCTAACCTATATTCGAGCGTTATTTTCTTCTTTAATACAACACTACAAGATGGTGCTCTTCAATATTTTACTCTTGTAGTAATTTAGTACAGAAATACCTGAAAGGACTAAAATACTTCGGAAGTAATTTAAGCTCCTATGGAATTCGCCGAATGCTAACTTCAAGAATAATTTACTACGGAAGTAGAACTTACTCTTGGTTGGTGCACGCCACGCTACCCTATGTAAAAATGCATTTGAATCTCATTCATACGTCATCCATTTCTAGGATTTTCGCAGTTATACGCTAAAAGTTTTAGGCAACAAACATTTTTCCATTAATATTTAGCTTAATTATACGTTCTTCGGTTATACGTTTCTCATTAATACGTCTCATTTTCCGGGCCCCCACGAACGAAACATTTCAATTTACTTACTCATTTATACGTTATGCAGTACTGAGAATATGAGAGTCACGGAGGGTAAATTGACTACATCTAAACCAATCGAATTCATTAAGCGGACACTTTTGAGATAACAGTTTTGACACTACTTGCGGATAAAAGGGATGCCGCCGAAAATACGTTAGGCGAGGTAACGGTAGATTCCGACGTGCCATGTATTTATCGAAAGCATTATCGCTGCCCATGTGTATACGGTATAACCGATTAATGTATGACTGTGTGGTAAATCAAATAAAATTGTTGACTTTTATAAATCCGTGTGAAGCACTAGTGCTCTGCCTGTATGCAGGTACTGTACTCGAAATACTGTAGTGCTAGTGATTGTTTCATTTATGAAACTGTTCCGAGGTATCTGTGGAACAGCACAGGTGAAAGAAGGTGTTGGGGTGAATGAGTCTAACTACACAATCAAAGTTAATTTAAAACTGTAACAAAGGTTATATTTTTCTCTCTTTTAAAAGAAACAACAAGTAACAAGGTACTAGTAACAACAATTTAAGTCTAGGAAAGACAAGATTGGCGGTATAAACAGAACTTGGGCTTCAAGCCCTCACTTTACATTTCCTGAGCTCTCAGCTCACACAACACATATTTACCAAAGGGCAGAAATCCCCTTCATATATGGAGCACTTACTCACAACTTTTAATATCAAGCCTCTCTGAGGCACGTTTACCACAAATAAAAGAGCTGACCCGCTCTCAATTTTCTAACCCTATTAAAGGCCATAACAGACTTTACTATTAACTGCCCTCAAGGCACATCTTACAAGGAAACAGGGGTATCTTGTACCCAACCTACTGGGCCTTAGCAGAAGAGAACAGGTTAAGTAAATGGCCCAAAATAAAAAAATGCACTCCTACATGAAACTTCTTAAAACCTAAGAGGCACTAGGCCGATGAAACAGGGGCTATTCCCAAACTATGGAGGTGACTCGTATAAGAAAAATTTTAAGGTATTACCGAAGGGAAGAAAACCAGTTACCAAACGTAGTCACCTCAAACCAATATGAAGAGGGGCTCAAGAGGGTAAAGCACTCTCTATCCCCGAATTGCAGTTACAGTCTTAATGAAGTTTTTACATCAAACGGCAAAAAATTATATGTCGGAAAGATACTTTACATTATAAGGGTATTCGGACCTTTCCTGAGGGTTAAACTGCTGAGCTAGCACGAAATAAAGATGTTAAACGGCCATTACCTTATTGGAGAGCTGCTGCCTGAAGAAAGAGGCGCTTCCCGCCTCCTGCTACATGTCCATACACTAGGTTAGAAGTTGATGAAGTGGCCGAGAGACAAGAAAATCAGCAGTTTTTATACCCTCGGGGAAAATTCGAGATCTTTCATGAATAAAACAGCCACACCCACTCAATTTTATTGGTCAGTGTAGACGGTACACTCAAAATCGAAGAAGAAAAACACGATTGGTCAAAAATTAATTACAGAGATTCCGGATTGGCTCAACTCAAAACTGGCGGAAAGAAAAGATTAATATTGCCAACCCACAAATGAATGAACGAAATTTAGTAAAGAGAAAACTTATGAATACAAAATTTCTTCAAGAAAGTTCCTTCACTTCGCACCAGGATGCATGATCATAGTTTTTTGTAGCGACATCTATAAGAGAATGTCCACTCTCCTTGATCAATGGAAAACAAAACAAGTTGAAATCCACACAGCATTGACAACTTCGTAATCATAAAATTTACGGTAGTGACATCTTCTGAGAAACTTATGAGTTGATCCAGTTTTTAAAGTTCAAAGTTTCTCCCGTAGAGAAGGATTTAATGGCGCAAGATTTAAAACTGCGACGTAGGGGTGTACCGCCTGGTACAGACCTCCCCCCCCCCCGCAAATGTCCTGCCAAGGGGTGACACAGGAGAAGATATTTTTTACCAAAAATTAATCATCAATTGAAGAAAATTTCTACTTCCTTGTAAATAGATTGGTGGAAGAACATGGAAGAAACATTAATAGTTGAAGAGAAATTTGCCAAGTCTATTAACGTTGATTGGTAGAAGAATTTTGACAAAAAATATTTCAAAGTCTTTTTTTTTTGTGGATAACTAGTTAAACACCAGATTTAGCGTGTCTTTAATGCCGTAGAATGCCAACTACATGATGATAATTTTGACAAGACCAGCCGCCGCTGCCGATGTCCGGGCGAGGTCCCCCGGACCCCTCAAGTACACTGAAATACCTCTCTCACGCTACTAAGAGGGGGGTAGTCGTGGTGAAGGACACCGCAGATGCGAAGTTTATTTATAGTCTCCAGATAAGCTGGTGGTTGGTGCGCCGCACATCAGCCTTTGCCGGGAGATCGACTCCGGCGCGCCGTACAGAGGGAGATATCACGGGAGTGGAGTGGGTCCTTCCCCCACTTCGGTGGCTGTACTGCGACGAACGGCTGCGGGGCACTGAAACAGTCAGACCTCGGTGGCAGAATTTGTTGGTGACTTTTTATTTTAGGGTACGATCTTTGTTGGAGAGGCAGAGGGGCCAGCGGAATGGAAATTTTTTTGCCACTGGTATGGTTAACAGGAGACGGGAGATTGGTAATGGCCGCAAGGGAAAGGACAGCAGAAGAACCGGAGGGAAAGATCGAACAATTAACAAATCGTCACAGGGAAATTAATCCAAGGGTAGAAGGTCTTAAATAATACAAAAAATATAACCCACTAAGCTCTTACAAAGATGTTAATGACTAAGTTAACAAGGATATTACACAGGTTTCACCTGCGGTAGGTGAACTCTAAATATCCTCTCTGTGGCTGTACTGATGGATTGCTCACCAACAACGTAACCGGAGTAAGAAAATCTAAAATGATGCACGGCCCATAAAATCTGGGGCAGAGCTTGCACGGGGGAACAAAGTTCTTAATCACGACTTGATCTCCTACCTTTAGATTGGTGGGCCTCCGTCCACGATCATATCTTTCCCTAACCTTTTCATGAGAAACTTTAAGATTGGCCTTAGCCTTCTTCCATACATCTCTAATATTATCTGGATCTATTGTCTCAAGTAGAATATCACTAAAAGACCAAAGGTTAGAGAGCGGCGTGTTGGGTACAAACTTAAACATCAATGAAGCTGGAGTGAATTTATGAGATTCATGTGCCGCCGAATTCAAAGCGAAGGCTAACCAATGCAGGGATGTGTCCCACCTAGAATGATCATCATTATGGTAGGCAATTAGAGCCGACCTCAGATTACGATTGACCCGTTCAGCCAGAGATGGTTGAGGATAGTACGCAAAAGTAGTTACACGGGAGATGGACAGATCAAAACAGAATTTACGGAATTGTAGGTAAAAGCTTTAGCATTATCAGAAACAATATATTGAAACGGACTAAAAGAAGCAAAGATTGAATTTAAACAAGAAATGGTGGACTGAGCGGTAGCCAGCTTAGTCGGAAACAACCAGGAAAATCTTGTGAAACCAACTACACACACAAGGATGAATTTGTTAGCATTCCCCTTTGATTGGGGGAAGGGTCCTACTCGATATAGAGGCGTTCCATGGGGCGCGACGCTTGATGAGAAGACAATAGCCCTTGCTTAGTGGACATGGTAGGTTTACTAAGCCAACAAGATTTACAGGCTTTTTACCAATTCTCGAATTTCGCCGTCCATACTTTTCCAAATGAACATTTCTCGGTTCTTTTCCCGGGTTTCGAAGATGCCTAAATGTCCTCCAAATGGGGTCTCATGGTAGTACTTGATGATCATGGGTACAAGAACAGCTGGAAAAACAACTTCCATCTTCTATTCATGCCCCGACGGGCAACATAAAATCCCATTCCTCAGTACATAAGGGACGACATGATCCCCAGAAGAAAGGGTTTCCATAATAGGAGCCAGCACGGGATCTTCGCGTTGATATTTTTAATATCCCTAAACAGCATGGGGGCATCAGTTAAAATGGCATTTACCCCAGGAGGTATGGACTGGGGAAGAGAAGACCTGTCTTCCTCTTCAGAGGCCTCTAAATCATTCGAAAACATACGGCTTAGTCCATCCGCCACAACATTTTCAGACCCTCGTATATGCCTAACATCAAACTGGAAAGCAGAAATTCTGATGGCCCAGCGGGCTATACGACAAGTACTTCGTGGCCTAGCTGAGACTCAACTTAAAGCTTGGTTATCTGTTTCCAAGTCGAACTTGACGTGGTCCAGATAGAGGCGGAACTTCTCTAGTGCAAATAAGACTGCCAGACCTTCAAGTTCATAGATGAAATACTTGGCTTTTGAGCCGATAAGGTCCTAGATGCTTAGGCGATGGGTCGCCTCGCTAGTTCAGTCTCTTCAAGAAGGACTACAGCCACCGCCGACGACGACGCGTCGGTTTGGACGACGAATTTCTTCGAGAAATCAGGCATAGCAAGGACAGGGGCGTTACTAAGCGCTAATTTGTGGTCTTCGAAAGCTGCTTGTTGAGTAGGCCCCCACTCGAATTTGACGCCTTTCCTACGAAGTAAGTTCAAGGGCGCCGTTCTGTTAGCGAAGTTAGGAATACATTTCCTGAAGAAATTCACTATGCCAATGAATCTAGCAATACCTTTGATGTCCTTGGGAGATTTGAAATCACGCATGGCTTGTGTTCTAGAATGATCGACTGCGACACCATCGGGCGACACAGTATGCCCTAGAAATGACATAGAAGGCTTAGCAAAAGTAACCGTATACAACTTCACAGTTAACCCTGCCTTACGAAGGCGATTAAGGACCTCTTTCAGATGATCTAGATGTTCTTCAAAGGTCTCAGAAAATACGACGAAAGTACGCGATTTTGATGTCGGAGAAGACCCTATCTAGCAGTCTCGTAAGCACAGCTGCTCTCGTGGGGAGCCCGAAAGGCACGCGGTTGTACTCATACAAGTTCCAATCCGTGGCAAAAGCTGTAAGATGTTTGGATTCTTTGGCTAGAGGATCTGACTATACGCCTGATTAAGGTCTAAGATGGTGAAGAACTTAGCTTTTCGAAAACATGAAAAACAAGAGTGAAGGTCGGGAAGGGACACAGACTGTAACATCACCTTCCGATTTAAAGCCCTATAGTCAATTACAGGCCTGAAGCCACCTTGGGGTTTCGGAACCAAGAAAATTTGCGATGAAGACGTCGACTTAGAGGGTCGAATAATACCGTCCTTCAGCATTTGATCGATGATCTCCTTGAGAGCCATCATTTTAGGTGGATATAACCTATAAGGTGGAAATCGAACTGGAATCGAATCCGTAACTTCAATCTTGTATTCGATAAGGTCAGTAACACCAAGAGTGTCGGAGAAAACATCTGGAAGCGACTGACACAACTTACGAATACTCTCAGCCTGCTCCTCAGGTAGATGTCTAAGGTCTAACAACATATCATCCTGGGTAAGCGAAACAGTTGAACATGACACAGAATTAAATTTCAGTAAGGGTTTTTTACAATTATTGGCAAACTTGAAGGGCACGAATTGCACTGAATGTCGAGCACTAGACCAGTAAACGACATGAAATCTGCTCCCAATATAATGGGGCAAGACAAATGCTTAGTCACAAACAGTTTAATTTTCCAAGTAAATATAGAAACACAAATTTTGGCATACAGGAAACCTAAAATTTCTAACGGAGAGTACTTAGCCGAAACGCATTGAACCGAAGACGAACAATAATCAGAAAACTTACAGACAGACCTTAATTTGGAATACCATTGAGCCGAAGTAATTGAATACACACTCCCAGAGTCTAATAGAGCGGTAAAGGGTTCATTATTCAACTCAATTTTGAGAAAATGGTACAGGTGCGGGGGAATCCGCCGCATTCCTAAGACATTCTTTGGGACCTTCGAATGATAAATAAGAATCCTGACTTTTCCCTGAGTTTTCGTCGGGTTTAACAGGGGCTGAGCCTGAAGGAGGTAAGCACGCCGACTCAGCCGGTGCCACTAGTCACTTTTGATTATTGGCGTTGGTGAAGTTGCATCAGAAGTTGAGCAGAATGGGGTGCTATTAGTATTAGGGCAATTCTTGCCTATATGGGAAAACGAGCCACATTTAAAACAGCCTTAGGAGGACCCTGTTCCATTCCTTGTCCCGCTAGATTTAACCAAAGCACACTTCTTCGGGAGATGATCTCCCGACCCACAAGCATAACATTTGCGGGTTGTGAAAGTTCGGCGAGGTCGAGGCCGAAAATTACTCGAGGACGGAGGGGGCTCCTTTGCGACACGTAAGGTGTGGGCATGTCTAACTCCTTCGGCTGAGACAGCCATAGCCTCTAATTCTGCAAGGTTTGAGGACGTGACGCAAAACACAGATATGGCCTGTAGGGTGGTGAAATCCCTTCCACAATGGCCTGAACAATTTGATGTTCTGGGAAATGAAGAGCAAATACCCTAGTGTAAAACTTAATATCTTGGATGAAGTCGGCAAGTTTTTCATCCAGACGCTGTACTCGGTAATAATACTTTTGAATTAGAGATGACCTAGCTCGAGCCGGAATGAAATTAGCTAACAGATGGGCGTGGAAGTCTTCTATAGAGGATTGATCAGCTATGGCTCTTACTATTTTGTCTGAGAGGACACCAATGGAATAGGGATAAATAATCTGAAGAATTTGACACGGGGAAAGAGACAAGAGCGTGATCCTAGAACTCGACTAAAAATCTTAAAAATGAAATGACATCACTAGCAGAGTTAACGGAAAACTTGGAAATACCCCTAAGAAGTATCGCTAAAGGATTAGGCAAACTACTGAACCCGGGTGACATAGTAGGTAAAGGCCTAGGGGGCCGAGAATCTGTTTCAGAGGGTGCATTATTCAAAATAAACGGTAAAATGGATGTACAATGACCGGACTCAGTTTCTAATGGGGCAGATATTTGTTGGACTCCTACGCATTTCCTACTTTCTTCCCCCTTGGGGGAATCCTCCTCATTTACGATATTTACCACCGTGGGCTGGTCGGTTTTGGGAGTAACAGATCCAGATAACAATTGGCTAACCTTTAGAAAGGTGTTCATCAAGAGCGTTAGCCTCCTTACCCTGAAGTTCATTTAACTTAAGAGACAATACATCGCTCACCCTATTATAAAAATGGTACAGTCTAGCCCGTACTCTTTTAAGTTGGTTTGGAGATGGGTCACTTACTTCAAAAAACAAACTACAGATGCTAGCTCAGTAGTATTGTCAGTGATAGTGGAGAGAGCCTCATTAATATCTTTCTCTCCCAAAGTTGGGATACTAATTGGCAATGCAAGGGATTCTTTAAGCTTGGTGGTATCGGCCGCAACCGTGCCTCCAGACTGAACATTTCTAATGATTAATTCATAAATCAATTCCTCCTTGCGCAAATAGCCGGGGTGGAGGACTTCGCGAGGGCCGGAATGATGACAGAAAGTTGACAAATTTAGAAAAATAAGAATTAAAATTCCAGCAACTGAGAAAATTGTTAGAGTTCAAATTAAATGCAATGTTTAGCCGTCAAAGGTGGCTTAAATGAGACCCATTCAACCACGCTCTTCTACCACTTGTTCCGAGGTATCTGTGAAACAGCAGAGGAAGGTGAAAGAAGGTGTTGGGGTGAATGGGTATAACTACACAATCAAAATTAATTTAAAACTGTAACAAAGGTTATATTTTTCTCTCTTAAAAGAAACAACAAGTAACAAGGTATTAGTAACAACAATTTAAGTCTAGGAAAGACAAGA
Organism: Anabrus simplex; assembly: GCF_040414725.1. Taxonomy (NCBI): domain Eukaryota; kingdom Metazoa; phylum Arthropoda; class Insecta; order Orthoptera; family Tettigoniidae; genus Anabrus; species Anabrus simplex. The sequence continues at coordinate 11,347,710 of NC_090269.1, forward strand.
TTGGCGGTATAAACAGAACTTGGGCTTCAAGCCCTCACTTTACATTTCCTGAGCTCTCAGCTCACACAACACATATTTACCAAAGGGCAGAAATCCCCTTCATATATGGAGCACTTACTCCCAAGTTTTAATACCAAGCCTCTCTGAGGCATGTTTACCACAAATAAAAGAGCTGACCCGCTCTCAATTTTCTAACCCTATTAAAGGCCATAACAGACTTTACTATTAACTGCCCTCAAGGCACAACTTACAAGGAAACAAGGGTATCTTGTACCCAACCTACTGGGCCTTAGCAGAAGAGAACAGGTTAAGTAAATGGCCAAAAATACAAATATGAATGGAGGCGTGTACTTGCACTCCTACATGAAACTTCTTAAAACCTAAGAGGCACTAGGCTGATGAAACAGGGGCTATTCTCAAACTATGAAGGTGACTCGTATAAGAAAAATTTTCATGTATTACCGAAGGGAAGAAAATCAGTTACCAAACGTAGTCACCTCAAACTAATATGAAGGGGAGCTCTAGAGGGTAAAGCACTCTCTATCCCCGAATTGCAGTTACAGATTTAATGACGTTTTTACATCAAACGGCAAAACATTTATATGTCGGAAAGATAGTTTACATTGTAAGGGGATTCGGACCTTTCCCGAGGGTTAAACTGCTGAGCTAGCACGAAATAAAGATGTTAAACGGCCATTACCTTATTGGAGAGCTGCTGCCTGATGAAAGAGGCGCTTCCCGCTTCCTGCTATAAGTCCATACACTAGGTTAGAAGTTGATGAAGTGGCCGAGCGACAAGAAAATCAGCAGTTTTTATACCCTCGGGGAAAATTTGAGATCTTTCATTAATAAAACAGCCACACCCACTCAATTTTATTGGTCAGTGTAGACGGTACACTCAAAATCGAAGAAGAAAGACAGGATTGGTCAAAAATTAATTACAGAAATTCCGGATTGGCTCAACACAATCTGGCGGAAAGAAAAGATTAACATTGCCAACCCACAAATGAATGAACGAAATTTAGTAAAGAGAAAACTTATGAATACAAAATTTCTTCAAAAAAGTTCCTTCACTTCGCACCAGGATGCATGATCATAGTTTTTGTAGAGACATCTATAAGAGAATGTCCACACTCCTTGATCAATGGAAAACAAAACAAGTTGAAATCCACACAGTATTGACAACTGCGTAATAACAAAATTTACGGTAGTGACATCATCTGAGAAACTTATGAGTTGATCCAGTTTTTAAAATTCAGAGTTTCTCCTGTAGAGAAGGATTTATTGGCGCAAGATTAAAAACTGCGGCGTAGGGGTGTACCGCCCGGTAAAGAAACATTAGTAACAACTCGTTGTATCATTAACGTTCGGGGAAATACAATACCATGAGCAATGTTATTTCCTGGCACTCATTTAATACCCACACGATTCGAGAAGTACTTCCAGGTACACTTGGTTTAGCTGCAACATCTGAGTGTAATAATGCAGTATTTTGCTGATGTACCGGTAATAAGACATTTTATTAAACACACGTGCTCATTTAAGTAAAATCAAACATGGCTACTTATGGATATACAGGAAGGCCATGTTTCTGCTGGCTGTTGAGATCTTGCAACGTAGAATAAGGTTATACTACCAATTTCCCCAGCAAAACATGGACTTCAAGCTCTCGACGTAGGGGTTCCTTCAAGTCTCATTACAATTCGGCAGTCAACGCAACACTGCTTAAAATATACTACAGAATGAATCAAGACTAATATTTAGTTTTCAAATACGCAGATAAACATTAACACTCCTTCAGCCACTCCCTCTCCCCACAAACGTGCACTTGGCCCTGTTTAACGGCCGGATACCCTTCCTGATGCCAACTCTGTGTGGAGGAATGTAATTACTATTGTGTGTTTTTGTGGTGGTTGTTAGTGTGCTGTCTAAATACGACGAGGGGAGTGTTGGGACAAACACAACATCCAGTCCCTGAGACAGAAAAATTAATTAGATGCAATTAGAAAATCCCCGAAACGAGCTCGGTAGCTCCATCGGCTTAAGTTCGGCCAGAATCCAGTATTCGGAAGATAGTGGTTACAACCCCCACTGGCAGCAGCCTTGAAGATGTTTTTTCCATGGTTTCCCATGTTCACGCCAAGCAAATGTTGGGGCGGTACCTTAATTAAGGCAACAGTCGCTTCCTTCCGGCTCCTATCCCTTTCCTATACCATGGTCGCCATAAAACCTATCTGTGTCGGTGCGACATAAAGCAACATGTAAAACAAAAATCACCGACACGGCCGAACCTCTGAACCGAAGTCCTCGACGCTGATGATTCTGCCAAGGAGTCCGAAAGAAATTAACACGAGACTTAAACACTGAAGGAATAATTTACACTGCTATTGAAACCAGTAGCCGTATAGTAGTTTTATGTACTGAACCCTTGCACTACTACTACAGTAATGAAATCCATTACAATAGGATTTATACACGCGCACTTACAATATAACAACTACTGCAATTACAACCACTATGACACTGTACCGTTTCACTGAGCACAAACAACACCCACGAAATGAAATAAACAATGCCCGAATGTTCTCCCTTCTTCATACACATGATCTGAATTATCAAATCACGCTCAACGCTCGAAGCATGGCCAAGCTAAAACGGTGCACTCACCCTATAGTTCACTTTTTATATCTTAGCTTCTTTACGGATGCGGACATGCGAAATTAGTGTCTTGGCGCATACAAAATGTATGGCAGTGCGGATAAATTTGCTGATAATTTCTAAATAATTACGTTTCTTGATTTTAACTCGGTTATACCAAACACAGTAGATACAATACGCGACCCTTCCGGATTTAGCCTTGTTAAAATGGGAGACAGTTCGCAAGTGGCGTGACCCGGAAATTCGCGCTAAATTCAAATATTAGTGGAAATGTATGTACGGAAATGGATAAATAAATTACGTCTAGAAAGAAAGTGTTGCTAAAATATTAACTTCAAAGTTGCTAAAGGATAAGTGAATGGAGAATTATTTAATAGGTTATTATATAAAGACAGAAATTAGACATACCAGTATAATCAAGATTTGAAATGGACTGCTGTGAAAGGGCTTGATCTTTTATTTATGCATTATTTTCTTTAGCTTTAGCATACCTGCCTGAAGTTCCATGGCTATATTTGTCGTTTTTTCTCATTTAAAGGCATTGTATCATCACATTAGGACACTTGTCAATAAAAATATTGGCACATTCCTTACACACATGATTCAATTTACATTTAACAGCTGGACAATTTTCGTTTTAACTTGAAGCCTACTAACAGAAAGAAAATCTATACATTTAGCCGCAAAATCATTCTAAATTTCCCTATAAGCAATACTTACCATTACATTAGGGTAAAGGAAATTTGCATCATCATATTGTTTCAACAAAATATGTACATTTCTTAAATCACCCATATTTTCTTCAGTGCTAGACAACGCATTACGGCATTCCAAATGGGGTAACTTGGAGCACAACCAGCCACACACATATGCATATTTCTGAATTAAATCAAATCAAAACCTACAGATAACACCTACTACAACACATCGGTATTGAAGGGTAACTGCTGCACTAACACAATAAAACAAGCTTATTATATTTAAGCCAGTTAAAATATTGGTCACACAGGTCAGAATTTTAGGAAGTACTATAAAAATCTCTTTGTAACTGAAACATGTTATATGCAAACACAGTATTTACTTACATTTTCTTGTCACGAGGGAAACGGAAGAAAGACCGCGAATCCTTCTGCACTTCATGGTTATTGCAACCAAACGCAGCACATATCTTTCCACCCATATTTATGTCAAATTAATGCAAATGCATAAATAACGCCAGAAACTTCACAAACAATAGCACATGCTCTTATGACAGAGTAACTCCAGGTCACTCCACTAGACAGAGCTCTAATTGCTGTCACTCGGTATCTCGCAGAGTGTCGCGTATTGTCTTTACTGTATTTGGTTATAGTCTTATTTTTTCCTGTGGTTCGGTGACCCTTGACAGTGGTATGGGAGATTGGTGATATATAAAGAGACTTGAAACCAAAACACAGTAAATCGGACACAAGCCTAATTAACTCCTATCCGTAATTAATGGAAGGAGTGAAAAAAGGTCAGTACGTCGGTAGTTGTCGCAAGAGAAAATCCCTCACAAAACCTATGGCTGTAGGGGCTCTGGTGCGGGTGTCAGACCTATTGTATTATGTTAACAGACCTATCTGTTGCAAAAACATTCCATTTATTAGGTTGTGTTCAGGACATACACTGACTGACAGAGCAAATGCAACACCAAGAAGGAGTGGTTCGAAAGGGATGAAAGTTGGGGAAAAAACAGAGACGGCACGGACGAATAATTGATGTTTATTTCAAACCGATATGCAGGTTACACAATGCGCACGGCATCGACTCAGTAGGATGTAGGACCACCGCGAGCGGCGATGCACGCAGAAACACGTCGAGGTACAGAGTCAATAAGAGTGCGGATGGTGTCCTGAGGGATGGTTCTCCATTCTCTGTCAACCATTTGCCACAGTTGGTCGTCCGTACGAGGCTGGGGCAGAGTTTGCAAACGGCGTCCAATGAGATCCCACACGTGTTCGATTGGTGAGAGATCCGGAGAGTACGCTGGCCACGGAAGCATCTGTACACCTCGTAGAGCCTGTTGGGAGATGCGAGCAGTGTGTGGGCGGGCATTATCCTGCTGAAACAGAGCATTGGGCAGCCCCTGAAGGTACGGGAGTGCCACCGGCCGCAGCACATGCTGCACGTAGCAGTGGGCATTTAACGTGCCTTGAATACGCACTAGAGGTGACGTGGAATCATACGCAATAGCGCCCCAAACCATGATGCCGCATTGTCTAGCGGTAGGGCGCTCCACAGTTACTGCCGGATTTGACCTTTCTCCACGCCGACGCCACACTCGTCTGCGGTGACTATTATTGACAGAACAGAAGCGTGACTCATCGGAGAACACGACGTTCCGCCATTCCCTCATCCAAGTCGCTCTAGCCCGGCACCATGCCAGGCGTGCACGTCTATGCTGTGGAGTCAATGGTAGTCTTCTGAGCGGACGCCGGGACTGCAGGCCTCCTTCAACCAATCGACGGGAAATTGTTCTGGTCGATATTGGAACAGCCAGGGTGTCTTGCACATGCTGAAGAATGGCGGTTGACGTGGCGTGCGGGGCTGCCACCGCTTGGCGGCGGATGCGCCGATCCTCGCGTGCTGACGTCACTCGGGCTGCGCCTGGACCCCTCGCACGTGCCACATGTCCCTGCGCCAACCATCTTCGCCACAGGCGCTGCACCGTGGACACATCCCTATGGGTATCGGCTGCGATTTGACGAAGCGACCAACCTGCCCTTCTCAGCCCGATCACCATACCCCTCGTAAAGTCGTCTGTCTGCTGGAAATGCCTCCGTAGACGGCGGCCTGGCATTCTTAGCTATACACGTGTCTTGTGGCACACGACAACACGTTCTACAATGACTGTCGGCTGAGAAATCACGGTACGAAGTGGGCCATTCGCCAACGCCGTGTCCCATTTATCGTTCGCTACGTGCGCAGCACAGCGGCGCATTTCACATCATGAGCATACCTCAGTGACGTCAGTCTACCCTGCAATTGGCATAAAGTTCTGACCACTCCTTCTTGGTGTTGCATTTGCTCTGTCAGTCAGTGTATAATACTGGCATATGGTGCAGTATAACAAAAGAGAAAGAAATATGAGGAAAGAAATGTGAAATGATGGAATAATGTTGTATAAAGGAAAGAATCGATGAATTATAAATGTGAAGGCGTCTGAGGAAGGATTTTCATATGTGATTAAATACTGTATAGTTAAGTAACGCAAATGTGGATCAATGATAGATTGAGTGGTAGTAATGATGTTTAAGCATTGAATAATCCGTATCACGTGGTAAATGGGAACTTGGTAGTAAACTTGCGAGTAATGACAGATATTGGTCACCAAAAATAATTCCAGTAACCCATGATCATCACTCATATGGCAATTTCAAAGAGAATTACATATTATTTATATGGTTTTAAACTGATTAAAACTAATATTACAGGATGGTATTAGGATATACGATCTTAGTGTCTTCCTTATGGCATTCTATGACTAATGTGGATTTAGAAATTTCATCCATGGTATTCCTTGCTAACTTGTAATAAAATGATTGAATTTTATGAGGTGATAAACTATAATTCTAATCTGACAATGAAAATACTGAGACTATTTAGGGCAGTTTCACCAAATCCCAGAGAAGATATTTCGAAAATAATTGTTTATGATTAGTTATTTTAAATATATATATTATGGTAGGTAGCTATTGGAAGGTACATAATTGACCTGTCTGAAGCACTTGATAGGGTGGATCATGGGAGACTACTGGCCAAAATGAGCGCAATTAGACTAGGCAAAAGAGTGACTGAATGGGTTGCTATATTTCTAGATCTCAGAGAATTAGAGTAGGTGAAGCTTTATCTGTCCCGATAATAATTAAGAGGGGAATTCCTCAAGGCAGTATTATCGGAACATTATGTTTTCATATATATATATATAAATGATATGAGTAAAGGTGTGGAATCAGAGGCAAGCTTTTTGCGGATGATGTTATTCTCTATAGAGTAATAAATAAGTTACAAGATTGTGAGCAACTGCAACGTGACCTCGAAAATGTTGTGTGATGGACAGCAGGCAATGGTATATTGATAAACGGGGTTAAAAGTCAGGATGTGAGTTTCACAAATAGGAAAAGTCCTCTCAGTTTTAATTACTGCGTTGATGGGGTGAAAGTTCCTTTTGGGGATCATTGTAAGTATCTAGGTGTTAATATAAGGAAAGATCTTCATTGGGGTAATCACATGAATGGGATTGTAAACAAAGGTTACAGATCTCTGCACACGGTTATGAGGGTGTTTAGGGGTTGTAGTAAGGATGCAAAGGAGAGAGCATATAAGTCTCTGGTAAGACCCCCAACTAGAGTATGGTTCTAGTGTATGGGACCCTCACCAGGTTTACCTGATACAAGAACTGGAAAAAATCCAAAGAAAAGCAGCTCGATTTGTTCTAGGTGATTTCCGACAAAAGAGTAGCGTTACAAAAATGTTGCGAAGTTTGGGCTGGGGAGAATTGAGAGAAAGAAGAAGAGCTGCTCGACTAAGTGGTATGTTCCGAGCTGTCAGCGGAGAGATGGCGTGGAGTGACATTGGTGGACAAATAAGTTTGAGTGGCGTTTATAAAAGT